>NC_056743.1:1500193478-1500231531 GCF_019279795.1 Protopterus annectens
TACAATAAACCACATACATACACTAACCTAAACCCTACTTCTAAACCTACACTAACACTAACATACATTACTTTCTATGCACTTACTTTAACCCGGACCCTAACCCTAAGGTCCGTAACTATCACACACTTACCTTAATAAGCTATACCCAAACAAAATACATAATACACACACATACACTTAACAAAACCCTACTTCTAACACTTACATACATTACTATCTATGCACTTACCTTAACCCGCACCCTAACCCTAAGATCCGTAACTATCACACACTTACCTTACGGAGCTATACAGCAGAAGGGCTAACTATGCCAAATCGAGATTTCGAATTTTGCGGTTTCCAGCATTCATGTACTCGCAGTTCACTTAATAGATGTCGATCATGCCATATTCGACAACCCAAGTATTCCTGCTTGCAATATAGACCATGTTTACCCACCACATGTGTCACATAGCACCCCTGTAGTCTGTCCTCTATATCTACCAACCTGGACCACCTTTACAACTATACATGCCATACTTCCTCATATTCCCATTCCCTACTTCACAGACAAGGTCACTGTGGCCCAACAAGGGGTTCACATGTGACATACCCATCCATGTTGCACACACTGACAGCTGTATATATCTGTGTGTATTGCTATGTGTGCTGTTCCCTCACACATGCATACAGCACTGTGGTGGTAATATAGCAGACATGTATTTACATACATATGTGTGTGTGTGTCTGTATATATGTAGACATGTGCATATAGGTATATATCTATATATGTGTAGATATATATGATATTGTATATATGTGTTTATATATATGTCTACATATGGGTATCTGTATATTTGTGGACATACATGTATATATATATATATATATATATATATATATATATATATATATATATATATATATATATATATATATATATATGTGTGTGTGTGTGTGTGTGTGTGTGTGTGTGTGTGTGTGTGTACACATATACATATCTATATATGGGGTACATTCAGCCATCAGGTCCACAATCTCACATTCCTGCACAGCTGCACTGTTCCGCCTTGCTACAACACAGACAGGTGCCACATATGGACACAGCCTAACATTAGGAGGGTATATGTAGGGCCAGATTGCAGGTAACCCTATTACACACCTATGTCATTCCAGCATGCTACAATACAGGTTAACCTGAGTATCCTGCAAGTGGTGGACTGTGGAACCCACGTGTCCATCATTATGGCATTGCTTCCACCACCAGCTATTGGCCACAGTAATATACATGCTTCTCATTACACAACAGTCACTATGCTGGCTTACATCTTATCAGGCAGTGCTGCTCTGCACAGTTGATGGGTATGGCCCACTACCCACAGGGACAGGCTCTATTTTCCTTAGCAGTTGTTCAGCTGAACATCATTGCAACAACACCTGATGGCACATATAAATCATTCAACATCATCTAGCCCATTATTATGGACCAGTTACTACAGTCAATTGCATGCATATATACTTCACATACCTGTTGTCGGAATGATGTCTCTTCTGGATAGTTTGCTGGATGGATGTTTTCTTTTTTGTTGTGTTTTTTTTTTGCCTTTCACTCACTGTCTCTGTCTCTATCTCGGTCTCTCTACAGAAAATGGATTGAGTTACTTTGGATAGATTGCAGCATGGATTTTGTAGGTGATACACATGATCAGGTGATGGCCTCTGCACCAATCAGTGTCCTCCACTTGCTACCTGCATGCAGCATGCTGTGTAGTACTTCTACTTACCACTGTCATGGCAACCCACTACTATAAATCCCTACATCATGTGAGCGTGGTCCCTTTACCTTTCCTGTATGGTGGACATCCTTCCTGTGTGTGGGCAGCAGTGTTACAAATAGCAGGTAGCAATACCTCTTACAAGAGAACTTGCACACTCAGGCCAGCTACATATTTGTATGAGATCCCAGAAGTACAGAGTGTGAGTAGTGTTGTATGCATTGTATAGCACTGGTGTTACAAGGTTTGTGTGTACATACTAGTTTAACATGGAATGCAGTCTGTCTGCATAGCTCTCAACTGTAGGCCTATCCACTTGATGGTCAGAGATGTGCCTGTTATGTTTTGTTTGTACACCACACAGGTCTTGTGTCAGATATATCACTGGCAGTGTGTGTGTTGAGTGCTATCAGTATATGGCTACATCCATTTGTGTTGCTGACTTCATATGCCTGACTAAGGATATGTTGAAGACTATCCTGCAACACCAGTGACTTGCTTAGTGTATGACAACAGTATTTCACATATGGGCCTGTGTTCCATACTCTGTCCTCCACCTACATACCAGGCTTTGTCCATATGTCATGCTGCCATTCTTGCCATCAGTCCACTGCAGTTGTGGCCCCCACACATATTGTGGTGTTGGGTCCATATATGTGTGGGCTTCATCTACACAATACATGTGTGCCCTTATGCACTCCAGAAGCCAGGTTATGTAACAATGGTATACGGCCCTGTATGTCAGTCTATGGGGGGGTGCACCATAACTAACCTAGGCTGTTGCAAAATGTGGGGCTATCAGGGGTAAGCTGCCTTAAGGTATCTGGATGTACATTACCCTACAATTCACCTTGGGTGAATGCAGGCCTACTGCTTCCTGCCATACAGACTGTTCTGTTTGTCAGTGTGATTGTGATGGTGTCAGTTATGCCTTATTATGTAACAGATACATCCCATTGTGTCAACTGAGGTCTTTACCCCATAGGGATTGTGTACAGGGTGTAGGTAGAGGCTGCTGGACTATACATCTGCATTACTTACTGCTGATTGATTGTTATCCTGTGGCCCAGTCTGTCTTTACTATTGTACTACTTGAAGGCCTTGGCCTGGACAGCAACATATGTTAACCTTTCCAGAATACTGTATTAATATAACTGTTTCATAGTTGTATTAGTCTGTTTATATGTATGTCAGAGTCTAAACAGCTATATGACATGGCATATACAACTGTAATAGTACACAAATAAAGCTTTCCCATGTATGCAAACCTGTGTGTGGTGTTATATCCTTTGACCTCTCTGTGGGTATATGCTGCAGGCAATAATTGTTATTTGTATGGGTCTCATACAGTATCTGGTTGGTAAGGCAGCAACTATAGGCATAGTGGATGTTCCGTATTGTATGCACCTTCTACATATGTTTCTTCCTATACATATCTGTGTGTGTGTGTAGTTATTTATATATATATATATATATATATATATATATATATATATATATATATATATATATATATATATATGTGTGTGTGTATATTTAAGTATATATATATATATATATATATATATATATATATATATATATATATATATATATATATATATATATATATATATATATGTATACATTTATGTATGCATATATGTGTCTGTGTATATGTCTCCTAGGAATGTTGATTGCTTCCACATTGTACATTCCCTATGGTAGCCATACTGTGCTGCATGATATGTTACTGATACCAGCCTGACATCATACAGGTGGGATGGAGTACTGTTAACATCTTGTGCCCATGTTGTGTCAGGTCCAGGTTATGGGATTTGCAACAGCTGGTATTATATTGCAGGGCAGATGTGTTTGGCTGTGGGGGGTATCTATACATACAAGATGTATGTTGTTTAGGCCCCCTCACCCTTGTTAACGGTGCATGTGGACATATATGTTTTTGTTATGTTCTCTTTTATATCTATGAATATATGTCTGTATATATAGGTATATATTTATGCTTACATATATATATATATATATATATATATATATATATATATATATATATATATATATATTATATAGAGAGAGAGAGAGAGACATATAGAATGCTGTATGTATATATATATATATATATATATATATATATATATATATATATATATATGTATATATATATATATATATATATATATATATATATATATATATATATATATATATATATATATATATATATATATATATATATATCTACATATATAGATATCTGCATATATATATATATATATATATATATATATATATATATATATATATATATATCTACATATATAGATATGTTATATACATTTAGATATAAATATATATACAAACATACATCTACATGTTTAAATACATTTCCTGTACTGTTGAATGACTGTGCTGGATGATATGTCTGTGGAAACATCAGAGTTATGTATATCTGACATGGCTTAATAGTAAATCACTATGGCTATGGTGTGCATGGTTCTGGGTTTGTGCCTTGCAAGGGCTTATTTTTTCTTTACTGGGCAGAACAAGGGCTGTTGGATACAAAGTGATCAAGGCACTTTTAAGCAGTTGTAAGCGGGTTTGTGTGGGTTTGGGCGGAGGTAAGCACTGCTAACTTCCGGTTACAGTTTCTTATACTCAGTTAGCTTCTAAATTGCTTAACCCGTGTAGGCATTGCTTACCCCCACACAAACAAGCTTAAACCCGCTTACTGCTGCTTAAAAGTGCTTAGTCCCACTTACCCCCATGCTAATTTATTTAAAAGAAAAGAAAAAAGGGTTGATAGGAAAGTAATGAAAAAGGGGCAGAAAGAGGAAAGGACAGTAAGGAAAATAGCTGGGGATGTGCAGGAAGGGTGTAGGGAAGGTCCATAGCTGCTCATTTCTTCTACAGGAACAGCTGTGCATATACACCGAATTTGCAGGTAGATTTGGACACTCAAACCCCTGAGAGAGGGGTGAGGACAACAATAATATGTTGAGATGCCAATTAGACCAGATTAAATGTGTCTAGTGGACACGTGCAAAATGGACAACTATGTATGGAGAGAGATTTTTTTTGGGGAACAGATTGCCCTTTTTTTTACAGGTGAGAGTTGGATGTTGGGGAGGGATAGTAGGTATATTTGGGGAAGTAGGTTGGGTAGGTTAACAGACAAGACAAACAAGACCCATACAGGGGCGGTATATGACAAATGTGGGGGGTAAACAACTTGATGGGCAGGGGTGTTGGGATGTTGGGAAATCGGAAGCCCATGAGCCCCCTAGTGGAAACAGTGGGACTGAGGTCCCCACCCATGGACAGTCACCACTGCACCTTCACAGCACCGAAGGTGGCTTTGCTGGGGGCTGAGTCGGAGAGCTAGGACAACCCTCTAGTCATGACACACAGCCCTCGAACTGGCATAGCAGATCTCCGACCTCCCTGCGGAGCTCGCTATGCACCATGAACTGGACCTGGTGATGGGTGACAGGTTCCTATCTGCGCCTACTCCCAGGGGGGGCAAGCCCCATCCCCTGAGGTGGTTCTACCTGAATATGGTGCAGGACCAATGGACGAGGAGGTCCCGGATTGGGCCCCAGATGTGCTGGTGCCCTGTGCCATGGCCAGCTGAGGTGGGACAGGTGGGCCCGCTGGGACCCGCATTCTCATATGTGCTGTGGTGTTTATTTTTATCAACGTATGTGGGTTAGTAATAGTCAACACATTCCAGGATTAGGTATAACAGCATGCATAGATATTCCCATTAACCCAGACACCAGATATGGAACAGTTGCATAGGAAACAGAACACATGCATATATGGGACCACAGTGGTAATTGCAACAGCATGTAGGTACATTGATGGCACCATGCCACCAATGTTGGCATATTTCAAAATAGCACATGCATAGAAACAGAATTAAATAATTATCAAACAATAGAACGTATGTCCCAATATTACAGTGAAGTAATCACGTACCAATTGAGTTGGGTGTTCAGTTTATTGTTGGAGATATAGTGGGGGGAGCGAAAGATGTCAATTAACAACTAGTATATTCCTGTAGTTAGCACTACTTTCCCAGTCAGTGCTATCTGTACCTTACAAGTATTAGTACACTACCCTATTGCCTTAGTTTGGACAGTGATCTGGCTGTCGACAACTATATACATAAACTGGTTTTACCTGCAGTATACACCTCTTACCTGGTATACCTGTGAAGGAATTCCCAAAAACAGCAAGCAACAAGGTACCAAAGCACAAAAACCAGTAATCCACACTAGCACCTCTGTCAGGCGAAGCAATAAAGCCACAGATAAAATCTTCAGTGAACACTCGTTTATTTAGCAGATTCCAACAGTTGCAGAACCACCAGCACTAACAGAAAGCACATAAACATCTTAAAGTCTCCGTTTGATACACTTCATCAGATGTGGGCCATAGTTTGTTGCTGCTCTCCTTTCTTGTCTGCTTTCAGTGCTGCATATGTTCTAGTTACTCCATTATCTGCACTCACAAAACCAGATCTCCTCTCAGTTTGCTGCTGCCTTCCTCACTACATATGTATGTATGTATGTATGTATGTATATATATATATATATATATATATATATATATATATCTATAAATATGTATATATGTATATATATATATATATATATATATATATATATATGTATATATATATATATATATATATATATATATATATATATATATGTATATAGCTATATATAGATGTGTGTGTGTGTGTGTGTGTGTGTGTGTGTGTGTGGGTCTACTACTAATTACCGACACGGATTCCCGGACGAAAAACCCCGCGGCCAGATGACCGACATCACACAAACCCCGAGCGCCAGAAACACCCGAACACCATTACACCATTACACCGACACACAGACGTAAACAACACCAGCGACACTACACATGTGTGTGTGTGTGTGTGTGTGTGTGTGTGTGTGTGTGTACACTTGTGTGTCATCTGGCGTCGTGTGTGTTTTGTGTGGAATCGTCGTGTGTGTAGTGTGTGTGCACATATATATATGTGTGTATATATATATATATATATATATATATATATATATATATATATATATATATATATATATATATATATATAGATATGGAAAACATGTATATACATGTATGGAAAACATGAAGGTCTTACCGAACACCTGGATATTGGGTGATTTCAATTACCCTACCATTAACTGGGAAAACTACTCAAGTACAAACTCCCAGGTCCAGCGCTTCCTGGAATTTATCAACTCAAATGCCCTGCATCAGCTGATAAACTCTGCTACCAGAGGTGAAAACATATTGGACCTGGTCATCACCAATATGGTCGACAGGTGTTCTGCTCCTAGATCAACCCGTCACTGGTTAGATCAGACCATAAACTAATCACTCTGGAAGTTCGCACCACACCACCACCCCCAACCATGGAAACCACAGTGAAAAACATTTCTATAGCTAACTTTACCTTACTTAAGACAGAGGTGTTAAGTTTCACAGCCCCCACGCTAAAGGATAACAGTGTCCAAGATGCAGGAACCTTTACAAATGCTTTCTATGATTACCTACAAGGATGCATGGATCGTGCCATCCCTAGCAAAACCAAGACTCACTCCCCTAAGAGAAGGAAACCAGTCTGGTGGACCCCTGCCATAAACAGGTTATACAATAGAAGGAGGAAACTAGTTCAGAAAAAAAGTAAATCCCAAGAAGGAAAGACATCCCTCATCAGTATCAGTAAGAAACTAAGGTCCCTCATAAAATCATCCAAGGCTTACTTTGAAAGAAGAATAGCCAAGGATTCGAAAGATAACCACAGAGCCTTCTTTAGCTATGTCAAGAATCTATGTGGCAACTTGCAGATATGCTATGCGCTAGTGCAAAATAGCACAAAATATACTGAACCTACTGATATTGCCAACATCCTAGCAGATAGATTCAGGGCAAACTTCACCTCCCCTTACCCCCAAAAGGGCCCACAACAATACCGGAAAAGTGTAATGTCCCAGAAATCACAGACACACAGGTGAAAACAGCCCTTTCAAAAGCCAAAAGCACAGCTTCAATGGGGCCAGATGGTGTCCCAGGCTGCGTCTTGCATGAACTACAGAACGAACTAACCCCCCACCTAAACACACTGTTCAACCTCAGCCTCTCCACAGGCTATGTGCCCATAAAATGGCCCACAGCAATGGTTATTCTGCTCCACAAAGGAGGGGCCACAACTGACCCTGGTAACTATCACCCCATAAGCCTGACTAGCCTGGTCTGCAAGGTTATGGAGCGCATCATCATGGAACTCATTAACAAAGACATTGGGAACCTCGAAACACTTGACCCGACCCAGTTCAGCTTTGTTAAGGGCAGATCATGCCTACTAAACCTGGTTGACTTCTTCGAGACAGTCACCAAGACCATAGATGAGGGGAAGTTGGTTCACACAGCCTACCTTGACCTCACCAAGGCTTTTGACACCATTCACCACTCGGGAATTATAGAAAAACTCACCAGCCTGAACATAAACCCCTACATCATGAGATGGGTTGCCAACTGGCTTACCGACAGAACTCACATGGTAAGACTAGCGGGCTTCAGGTCCGACTCTAAACCAGCCACAAGTGGTGTCCCACAAGGCTCGGTCCTGGGACCCCTACTGTTCAGCGTATACTTCTCAGAAGTACAGGCAAACACAGGAGGACTATGGATAACCAAGTTCACAGATGACTGCAGACTGGGAGCCATAATTGACTCTCCGGCTGACACAGACATTCTCCAAAAGGGCCTTACTGAGACAGACACCTGGTGTCAATGTCATTTTCTCAAGCTAAATGCCAAAAAATGCATAGTCATTCCATTTGGGAAAAACAAAGCACCCGTGAATTACCACATAGGTGGCATCCCTCTTAATACAGAAGAGGTAATAAGAGATCTGGGGACCCAGGTAGATAGTAATCTCTCCTTTGACAATCATATGCCGAAGTAGTTAGAAAATCCTTCTATGTAGCCCATCTAATTACTAAAGGGTTTGCATCTAGAAATAAAGAGGTTATAGTGCCCCTCTACTAGTTACTCATCAGACCCATCATAGAGTACAATGCCCCATTTGGGATGTACCTCACAAGACACTTCCAACAACTGGAAAGACCACAAAAGTACCTCACCAAGAGGATTACTAGCCTCAAACATATGTCCTATGCAGCCCGACTGGAAAAACTCCGGCTGTACTCAGTGGCATATCACTTAATCAGGGGTGATCTCTGCCTGACTTACAAAGCCATGTCCAACTCAGAATTGATGGACATGCTCCACCTAAAGAAATCCAAGTCACTGCGAGCCACTTGCTCTAGTGAGCTAAACCTCACCACAACAATAAATAGAACATGCTGGAGGGATAGATTCCTATCACAGAGACTCCCCATGCTTTGGAACAAAATTCCTTAACTACATTAGGCAGAGCACTTCACTAACACTCTCCAAGAGAAATCTTGACGAGTGGATGGGTAACAGAAAATACACCCCTGGGATCACTTCATTGACTCTTCTTGATAGAGGCTCAGTTAATTAATCAATGGAGTGGAGAAAGCTGACACACTCTGGCTAGGCTTATAAATGCCCTTGGGCAGATAGCCTAGTACCTACCTATGAACCTATGAACCTATATCTGTACAGTTGTGGGGTATGATTCTGTATGCAGCCTACTTCCACTCCCAAGATTCAGACCATGGCTGTGTCTGCTAACACTAAAACACTGTCCATCACAGTTGTGGGTGTGTTATATAGATATTGCTGTATATCTCTCATCTGATTTCTGTGTATACTTCTCCTGTGGTTTTGCATTCTGACCTTGTATTACATCACTCTTATACAGGATTTCCTAGACAGTTATATTATGTAGCAGAGTGTGGGTGACAGTGATGAGTAATACATTATTATTTAGAGCAACTGCAACAACAACAATGCCATGCAATACCAAAGTAAACAGTACCAGTACAGGGTATCAATCTATTATTTCTGGGCACATTGTTCATATCTGACAAACCTGTGGGAGCAATGTTTGTTAGCACTACCTGAATGTTGCCACACAAAGTACCAGATTTCACATTAATATTATGGCCTTACATCTCACTATGTTACTGTACACACTCTGGTCACAGCTTGACAACATGGGGGTGTAGATGGGACATACTTGGCTTATTACTCTCATAAAAGTTTGGGGAGTTGCTAGAGGTTTGTTGTTATAGATGTGTGACAATCAGTTGTATTTCTTGTTTGCAGCCTATACGTCTGGGATCATCCCACTGATTTCCCAGGGGGACAGAGTGACAGGTAGCAGATATGGGCCACTTTACTGGACATTCTGGACATATCTGTACAGCTGTGGGGTATGATTCTGTATGCAGACTACTACCACTTCCAGGATTCAAACCATGACTGTGTGTTCTAAAAAGACAACATTTCACGTCTCAGTTGTGTGTGCTATTTGGATTTGTTGTCTGTCTTTTTACTGTTTTCTGTCTATGTCTCTCTCAGTTGCACTAAATGTCCTCTGGGGATTACACCAGTCATATACAGACATTCCTACACATTTTTTATTTATGTTGCACAGTGTGGGTAACAGTGTTTAATACAACAGTACTATTAAGTGATTGCAAATCTACATTACCATATGATACCAGAGTAAACACATGCTGTCCAGCAGTTAAACCTTCATTGTCAGGCTATTATGCTTTTATCTACATATAACCTATATGAGACTCTTCCTGCCATATTCTTTGGTGTATGCAGTACTTGCCTTGAAGAAAACAGGTTTTATACAGGCAATTAACTTACTAATACTTTTAGATTTATTTCCTATGACAGTACATGTAAGAGTATTACTAACCTGCCTCATGTCACAACCTCTCCAAGTGACATCCATGGGCCTCCTGGTTCACAGCCCACTCACTTGCCACTGTGAAGGACATAAGAGGAAAATTTAGCCATAACTATCTATAATATGCATGAGCTGGCAATTATTAAACAGGTAGTGGAGTGATACTTACACACTGCTGGGACCTCCCCTGTCCTCCTAGACTCTTGGCTCCACTGATCCAAGAGATCCCAAAGAGATCCCCCTTTCACCACTTCAGGTCAGCACAGGGATGCCTGACCTGCTCACCAGTTTGGGGTATGCCAGTGGCACTGGTGAGGTCACTGGTGAGACAGTCCCAGGCTTCTGCTTTACATTAGGAACCCTGGTACTGGCCCTGCAGCAGTCTCTGCTCATGGTCTTTGACAAGGAGTCCTGCCAGGACTCTGGACTCCTGGATGCCCCACTGCTGCACCCTAAAGCGCACACCCTCTTCCATTCCAGACATGGTGCCTGTAAGGAGAAGCTACAACCAGTTATGAGATGTATTCCCACCTGTTGGGTTTAAATAGGGCCGATTTCCTGCACTTTGCTGTGATTCCATGGTTTTGAAAAGGCTAAGCTATGGGCAAACCTGCTTACCTAAAGTTGGCATTGTTTAAAGGGGTATACCAATGGACAAACTGAGTTAGCTGGCATACACATTGCTTACATGTACTAAGCTGGCCTGTGCAATGCTTAGCGTTGCTTAATATTTAATTTGCATTATATTTGCTTTTTGGCATTGATTTATTATTCATTGCTTATTATATATATGTCTGGTATCCATGATTCATGTGTACGTACACTGTATGAGGTCCTTGTGTTTATTAGGGAACTTCAACACTTTATTACAATTACACCTCACATCTGGGCTTATTGCAGTACTCCAGTTCACATATTTATGTTATGTAGTAGGTTACAGAACATAAGACTGTATATAGATTCCTTTCACATGTTCAGTTTGATTTTAGTATAGCGAGGATCTGTTTGGTGATACCTCAATCTTACGTACTGCTGTGATGGCTTAGTTGATAACTACTGTGACTATAGTGTATAGGGTCCTGGGTTCAAGACCTGTAAAAGCTGTTTATTTTGTTTCTGTCCAGAGCATCGGCTGTTGCATACAGAGTGATTAAGGCACTTTTAGAGATTCATAGATTCATTGATAAGTACTAAGCTAACTGCCCTTGCGAGCCATTTTAAGCCTAGCCAGTTATCCCTTGTGAGACTCAAACCCTGCACCTTCTGTTTGTAAGGCAAACACCTTAACCATTAGGCCACCCACCCAATCCCCTAAGTTAGTACTAGGCTAACTGCCCTTGCAGGCCATTGTAAGCCTAGCCAATTATCCCTTGTCAGACTCAAACCCTGCACCTTGTGTTTGTAAGGCAAACACCTTAACCATTAGGCCACCCTCCCACCCTAAGCACTTGTAAGTGGGTTTGCATGGGTTTGCGCGAGGGTAAGCACTGCTATCCTCTGGTTAAATATGCTTACAGAGAGTTAACTTCAATATTGCTTAACCTGTGTGTGCATTGCTTAACCCTGCACAAACGGGCTTCAACCGACTTACTAGTGCTTACATATGCTTAGTCCCACTTACTACTGCTTAATAGTGATTACTCCCACTTACAACTGCACTAATTTAGATAGTAATGTCTAATGGTTCTTTGGAAGGTGGGGGATTTGGTAGCTGTATGGAGTTATCATTCATTGCACATTTTACCTTACATTTGTATCCCTGATTCCTGTGTACATACACTGTATGGGGCACATGTGATTATCTGTGGACTTTGCAACATTATGACAATGACACCTCACATCTGAATTTAATGCAGATCACAAATATATATTATTTCATAGGTTATGTAACTAAATATATTGGTCATAAAGTGATTTAACATAGAAAATGGAAAATGTTGCAGTGGGACTCGAACTGGGGATGATTGCTCGCAAGGCAAATGCTCTGCCCACTACACCATTGCTGTACTGCTTCATTTGCATATATCTTGCTTTTTATTCTCTTGTGCCATTTAAGCTGCATTAACCGTAGCTAAGCGATGGGCAAACTTACGCACCTATGGTTAAATCGCATCTGTTTCATAAAAAAAACTATCTTTATGTTTGTTGTTTTAACTATTGCTCTTGCACACATGGGGAGATTTTGCTGGGGGTATGCATACACCTATGAGCGGTCTCACTCATTCTTTTGGGACTTGTCTGCTGTTCTTCATTGCAAGAGTGTGTATATTCTGACAGCTCTGCTCTCAGACATGCCCTCTGCACTCTTACATGCTCTATGTAAGATTAAGAGCTCAGGCAGCGTGCCTTCATTAATATGCATGGCACGCTGCTGTCATGCTGCTAAATGGCTGCTTCTGTGCAGGACTAAGCTAGTCCTGCATGGAAGGATAGTAAATCCAGGAACAAATCTTATTGAAGGATAGAAGTGCAATATTTTTACTAATTTAGACTAAGAATAATTTCAGATGTTGGTTTACACGATGATGATATTAGCCTGATGTAAATATGTTAATTTAAATTCTCATAGTTTATACACTTAGTATATCTTTGTTAGGTTAACCAATTTGCCACTATTAAAGCTTGTCCTGTTTAGTAATTCACATATTGTGCAGTACTTATTCAGCAATAATCTACAACTCAGTTTAGTTAATTCTGGGATTACCCATGGATGGCATGTTTTAATCTGGAATATGAAGCCCAAGTGATAAAAAAGTAAGACAGCCATATGTACACCTGCATTACTGACACAAAGTCATACAATCTTGTTATCTAAAAGAATGAGATTAGTTGACTTTCTAAATAATGGCATTGTGGGCCTGAACTTCTTGTTGCTGTAGTCTGTTTCAACAATCTTCTAATGCTCATGACAGTTTCATAATGCACTGTCAGTGCTTGTGCAGAGCATTATAGTAAATGCAGTTTTGTCATTTTTGTTTTGTCTTCATTAAGGTGTCAGGACTGCACGTGTACCCTATTGCTTATGTGAAGACACTTGGAGACTTCTGACATGTTTGAGGGTGACATAAAATTAGTTTAAACACTTTTTTTATTTTTTTTTTCTTGTGTCTGGGTTTGGGGAGGGTGAAAATCTTTCTTCCACACTATTGTATACTGTTGAATTTCTTCTTATCAGAGTGGAGGACACAGCAGTTGTACATTTTGTTTTTAGAAACTTATAGCTGCCTAGATTTGTTGTAGTATCACTGAGCAAGCTGATTGCAGTGCCCAATCAACCTGCACATTTCTGAATATAAATGCAAGGTTTCTTTGTAGAATTATAATAAATGAAAGAAGATACTAGTATCTGTTAGCTACTTAATTTGTTGGTGTGCACTGTTACTTATATACTTATTTGTTAATGATGTATTTATGTTATTTGAGAACCTGGCAAGTAGACTGGTCAAACCTGCTCCCCTATATGCACATGTAGTTGCAATTCGACATAGTAAGCTATTTATGAACCAGAACAGGCTGCTACATATTACAAAGGTAGGTACAAGGTATCTGCAACTGCAACAGACAGTTGATTCAGAAACAACGCCATAGCTATCTCTTTGTACCTAACATTACTTACCTTCCTTCAAAGCACTTTTTCTCTGATTGTTCCTCATATGCTTCTTCCTTCTCTTGTCTCTACCCACTCTGTTCGCCCTGCAGGCTCACTCCACTCCCCTACCCTACCCCCAAATTCCACCCACCCCCAGTAGCCCTAAACTTATACCTCTACAACCACACCCTCCTGCACACACAACAAATCAGGTAGTCCCACTATCCCAGATAATTGAGCCACACCTACTCTCTAACCCTAATTAATTACAATCGTATCTCAAACTTATACCTCTCTTCCTGTCCTAGGCCTTTGCTAACTACCTCATATTTCCTTACCAATTCTACCATCATGTCTACCAAAACTTCCTCAACCCTAACTAAATTACTACTCTGTGCCACACTCATATCTGTACTAACCTCAGCATATCTGATAACCTACTATGAACACCCAAATATTTCTCAATTTAACAATCCAAGAAAACAAACAGTCGTACACACTTTCACATTCACCCATAATAATATCACTATTACATCCACACCTAGATACATATTAGCTGAATACCACAGACTTGCCCACATTAAATACAATAACCTAACAACAAAGAAATTCCGTTACCAAATTAGTAACATATATTATCTTTTGCTTTCACTAAAAAAGCATTCCTTACAGGATGGAGACATACATCCTAATCCTGGCACACATAATGTCCTATCCATTGGACATCTCACCAACAATCCCTCTATTCCTCTCATCCCCAACAAACACCCCAACTCTTTCCTCATAGCACATCTCAATATCCAAAGTGTGAATAACAAAGTTCCCCATCTTCATGCTCTCCTTGATGTACACTATTTTGATATGTTATGTTTGACAGAGACTTGGCTAAAACCTAAAACACATGATAATGAAATTATCCCACCAGGTTATAACATATTTAGACTTGACCATATAAAAAGAAAGGGAGGGGGAGTAGCACTTATTTTTAAGGATGGACTACAAGTCACCTCTATACCCTATAACCCACCAAAGGACAACCATGCTGAAGTCCTTATTTCCAAATTACAGCTTAACTCTAGTAAATCCTTATATATCTTCTGTATCTATCTACCTCCTGGAAACAATATCAGTACACTAGATGATATTCTTAGCTGGGTCTCAACATCCTTCCCACAAGAAACTATAATCCTAGGAGACTTTTATATAGACTGGAAGAACATCAATACTGAACATCCTACCTCTCATATTAACCTTCAAGGCTTCTCTCAGACCATTACCTCCCCAACAAGAATAAACAAACCAAACAAAAAAGAGAGCACTTTGGATTGGATCCTTATTAATAACTACCACCAAAATTACACAGTTGGTATCCTGCCTGATGATGTAAGTGACCACTCCTTGACCTATATAATCAGGTAAAAGTTTGATACCTCTCACCTAACTTCATTTAAGATTATACAGACCAACAAGCAATTTAACCAACACCTTTTCCAGAGTGAACTCAGTGCCTGTGATTGGTCTCAATTAAAAACCCTCCCACTTGAACAGGCTGTCAAATACTTTAACTCTAAGTTCTTAGAAATCCTAGACCAGCATGCACCTAAATATACTATCAGAACTAGGTCCAGACCTGCCCCCTGGCTTATGAATGAAACCAAAAATAAAAAATCCTCCACAGAAATAAAGCCTGGCCAAGGTGGCAAACTACCAAAAATACATCAGATCAACAAATCTTTAGACATATGAGAAACATGACAAAAAAAGAAATTCTCTCAGACAAAAAAAACTTTTACGGTAAAATGCAGCAAACAAACCAAAACAATCCTCAAAGATTCTGGGCAAGTATCAATAGACTCCTTTATCCAGGTCACTCCAGAACACCAACCCCAAAAGGTGCAACACATGAGACTCCTATCCAACTGCTAATGCTTTCAATTCCTTCTTCACAGAGGCTATCCAATCACTAGCCAGTCAACTAGCTCCAGATAGATCCAGTCTTAACTCTTCTCCCAGCTGTCTTCCTACTTTCCTATTTCTACCCACCTCAACTAATTTTATCTATAAACTCATTCTAAAACTTAAGCCTTGTACTCCTTCTGCTGACCAGATCCCAGCCGAATACCTGCAAAAAGCAGCTAAAGAAGTAGCTTACCCGATATCCACCCTGATTAATAGAACTACTAATGAGGGAAGCATTCCTGACATTTGGAAAATCTCACATATTATCCCCCTACACAAAGGTGGCAACTCAAATGAATACTCTATCGACCTATAGCCCTACTATCCCCCTTAGCAAAAATAATGGAAAAATGTATTCACCATCAGCTTCTAAACCATTTAATTCAACATAACATACTTGCTGAAAGCCAACATGGCTTTAGGCCATTCCACAGTACTACTACTGCCCTCTTATCTTTTACTGATACCATAAACAAAAACCGCAATAATAATGTTCTCTCTTCCTCTCTATTTATTGATCTCTCAAAAGCATTTGATATGGTAAACCACTCTCTACTTATAAATATTCTGAAATCACTCTCTCTTGATACTATGGCTGTACAGTGGTTTACTTCCTACCTCAGCAATAGGCAACAGGCTGTGCTCTGGGAGGATAAACTATAATCCCACCTTCCAGTCTCACTGGGTGTCCCTCAGGGCTCCATTCTAGGCCCTCTCTTATTCTCAATATTTATCAATGATCTCTACCTAGCTATTCCTCATGCAACCTGCATACAGTATGCAGATGATTCAACTTTAATCTGTGCAGCTGAATCTTCATCTGAACTACAATCCCTAACTCAGAAAATATTTAACGTAGTAGAGACTTGGTTCTTAAAATGTTGCCTCCTCTTGAATCCCAAAAAAACAAAGCTCCTTCTCTTTACTCCTACCCGTAAATCCATGCCTTTAGATTTCTCTGTTATTTCTAACAATGGCACCCTCATATCCCCTGATTTTACCACCAAACTCCTAGGAATTACAATAGACAATTACCTCAGCTTCGATACCCATATTAATAACACTATAAAAACAGTCAACAGAAAAATGGGCTCCCTATACAGGATCAAATACTTTCTCACTCCAACAGCCAGAACTACTATTGCCCACTCTCATCTAATCTCAGCACTTCTCTATGCCTCACCAATTTACACCAACCTATCCAAGAAGAATCTTTTCAAACTAACTACATCTTACAATAACATTGCCAGATTTGCTACTGGTAATCCCTTTAGAACTCATCACTGTCAGAATCTAAAACAACTAGGATGGCTTGAACTGCAAAATCAGCTTCATTTTAACCAACTTACGATTGCTCATAAGATCCTCGACCAGCCTAACAACACTCCTATACTCTCAAACCTCATTACTCTGTATAAAAATCTTAATACCTTATGCTCTGCTAATAAACTTCCATTTAGTATTAGTAAGTCTAAAAACATGGCAGGTAACTCTCTTTTCTCAAACACAACTGGGAAATACTGGAACATTCTACCTAGTGATCTTACTTCACTTCCTTCCCTACCCCACTTCAAACAAAAACTCAAAATATACCTTAGAACACACTGGTTATGCCCTTGCACCAACCCTGACTAACCCACTACCTCTGTGACTAAATTTCTCCTAACTCCACTCTGACTTTAATTCAATGCTCTTTACTGCAAACTTTGCAAGAATTGTAAACTCGCATACAGTTATGATCTACCTCACACGGATATCTTGTTCAATATGTTGTAAATACTCTTATGCAACCATTCTCAGGAATTGTAAACCTGGACAAAGTTCAATCTACCTCATGTGAATATCTTGTTCTATATTATTGTAAATATTGCTCTGCAATGCAATCTAAAATGTTTTGTATCATCTGCTATGTTAACTTGATTGTAACCTTACAAACACTGTTTTGAATTTGTAACCTTATACATATTGGTATAATGGATCTGTCTTGTAGCTTTTCTCCCCGGGCCTCTACTGAAAATGGACATATATCCAGTTGGACTAGCCCGGTCAACAAATGTAAAATAAAATAAAATAAATAAATAAAGCTAAAGCAGTTTGTGATATGTGCAATGGTTACGTGAGCATAAAGTCAGTTATATGTAAAATATAGGGAGAGATGTACCTAGATTTAACAGTCAGCCATTAAACTTGTTAGGAATAATAACACTGAAGTCATTTATTAACAGTGACTCCCTAAACAAAACACAAATAAAACAGAAATGAAACAGTCCCACAAGTGTATGAAGTCACAAAAAGCAGGAAACGGCTGTAAAATAAAAAAAATCCACTTTAATACGTGCAGGTATAAGCGCTTTTGCCAAAAAAGTACTTAATCAGGAACTTCATCAGATACAAAGTTAAAACATGTAAGGTAACATATACTTTACTACACCAAAGTTCAGACATGACCAAAATAATAAACACAATTGAACAATTCTCATACATGTCTAACTACAAATTAAACCTTAATAAAACTAATATATTCCCCTTAAGGCCACCTAGACTCATCTCCCTAATACCTCTCTTAGACAAAATAAAAATAAAAGAAGAAACCAAATACCTGGGGATTACTTTCTTTCAGAAGAACAAGGAATTCTACCAACATAACATAACTCTTAAATGGCAAAACATAACACAAGATTGTATAAAATGGAATAACCTTAAGATACTGTTTTTGTCTAAAGTATCAATAATTAAAATGAACATATTACCAAGATTAATATATCTATTTATGACATCTCAGATAACTATACATAATAAATTCTTCAAACAAATTCATACCTTTCTAGCAAAATTTGTATGGGAATCTAAAAAGACCAGAATCTCCTATCAAAAACGAACACTTCTCAAGAACAAAGGGGGTCTGAACTTGCCAGATTTCAAAACCTACTACTCTATTATCAACACTAATAGAATACTGAGAATAGCAGAGTATGACCACTCGGCAATGATTGGTTCACCGGCCTGGGTAACAATATACTATAGGTACATAAAAACACTAGATATCTATCCCAAAGCGCTTTCCTTCTTAAATAAAAAAAGATTTGCAAGCCTATAACATAATAGAGCCACTAAAACATTCTATAAATATAACACAAAAACTTTTTCACTCCTTAAACCTTGGACAAGCTATGTTAATACTACAACCCCTCCATAAAAATCCTAACTTAAAAATAAATAAAAAGATGCTAAACCTAGACTCCTTCCCTCAGTTAAAACATAAGAGAATCCAAGATATCTACCCATTCCTCAATAGCACAATTCATGAATTAGGAAGTAATCTAAACTTACCTAAAGTATATATAATAATTTTAAGACAAATCAAAGTGGTGTGTTCCAGTTACCTCTAAAACATTACCATACTCGAAAGTGACATCGAAAACTGTACCCTACTTTGGAAGACTATGTTAATGTCAAGGAAAGCAATAACACACTCATACAAAATGATAGGGGAAAGTTAATGTCAAGGAACACAATAATGAATTCATACAAAATGACAGGGGAAATCAAATTCCAGAAAGACCTTCTCTTCTCTAATTACTGGAGAAAATTAAAACCTGATATGGATGACCAGCAAATAGAAAAGGCAATCAACTTAACATTGAAAACTATTCCACTTAAAAAACTCTCTTACACGCAACTCATGATTAATAATAATGCTTATTTCACCTCAGCAATTCTTCACAAATTCAATGCAACTAAGTCCCCATACTGTCCACACTGTAAAGACCAGATTGCAGACCTAATACATATATTCTGGAGTTGTAAATGCGTTTTCAAGCTTTGGAATTCCCTTAAGTTACAACTGCAAAAAATGGGGTATCAAGCATCAACACTAACATGGGAATTTACTCTTTTACACATCCTCCCGGCCAACATTTCAGGAAAACAAGCTAACCCACTTATAACGATTTTCTTACTAATGAAGCTATATATAGCTCGCAAATGGTTAGATAACGATGTTCTTATTAATGAAGCTATATATAGCTCGCAAACGGTTAGAACTTGTAAGTATCTCTTGGGAGGAATTCAAGAAATCTGCTATTAAACATCTACTAGCACATAAAATAGTATTGGACAAAAGAAACAAAAATATGAAATCCCGAGCAATCTGGGAACAGTCCTATAACATCTTATTAGCACAAAGCACCAGGTACTCCATATCTTATGAACTGAAAGTATTCCCACGAGTACACAGCTTAACAATGGATGAAGTATCATTTTTGTATGTGCTGTTTTTAGACTAATGACATTAATTGGGAAAGCATCTTTGTATATATTGTAATTAGGTATCTTGTATGACCTTCATGTTTCTACTTTATCTACAATGCATAACATGCAAATATGGTCATTTTGTAAATATGGAATGGTTATGGTTTTTGCAAATGTAAAACAAAAATAAAAATTATTGAAAAACAAAAACATGTAAGGTAACATTAATTAGACCAAGAAACAGTGACATCACTTCCTCTATCACATTTTAAAAGACATTATATTCTAAAACCCAAATTCTTGTCAAAATTTTTAAGATGAAAAATACTGCAAGCAGGAATAACACAAGTCCATAAAAACATACCAAAAGGATATTCATCTACACCCCAACAAACCATAACACAAAACATGCCACAAAACAATCCAGTATGTGTAAATACAATGTCATCATTTTTTTAGATAATAAATGAACCATAAGCAACCTCTACCGATAGTGATGCTGTTTAACTATAAAGTTCATATAACACTGTATAAAATGAACAAAATATTTAAATATGTATAAAGATATACCTGTATATATATTATTACATATAAGATGCATGTAGAGTAGTACATAACAATTCATACAGTCACTAAAAGTGTGTTAAACTGTTATACAGTAAATTCATAAAATAAACTAAGAAGCCTGATTATCTATTTAGTGCTTTTAATTTCAGCAAGCTACTAATAGATACACTATCATTTAACCCCGGCCAATGTAAGGCATCAAGCCATAATTGCCAGACTAATTCAACCTTTTCTAATAAGTAAGGCCATGTAGCTCCCCTCTCCATAGGTTTCTGAACCTCCAAAATAATAAATTTGAAACAGTGTCCATTATTCTTCTTAATATGTTTAGCTAATGCATTAACATCACACTTATCCCTTATACTTCTAATGTGCTCACCGATCCTGTTTTTAAGCTTGCATTCTGTCTTGCCAACATAGAAACAAGAACAGCTAGAGCAGATTGCACAATAAACAACTCGGTCAGTGAGACAGCAATATCTCCCTGGTATCTTAACTCTGATGTTATTAATAACATATTCATTCACCTCCAAAATGTAGGGGCAAAATGTACGTACTCCACATTTATACATATACCCACTCACTGGTGGGGTGTCAGAGTGTTCAAATAAGTTCTTCAAATTGTAACAATTTCAAAAAAATGCAAACTGTTTTTTCACTCAAGGTGTTAATAAATTCATTTTTACCCTTTAACAGGTTCCAGTTTTTAAACAGAATATCCTTAACCAACGGGATGTCAGATGAAAAAGTTGTAGAAAAATTACATTGGTAAAAAGAAGAAGGAGGGTTAGACTGCAAACCTGTAGAGTGTTCACCGTCAATACGTGACTTTTTACAATACTCTGGGGTCTCAACCAATAAGGGGGATTCAGAATAAGTTTTGGTGGTTATTTGTCCTCCCAAAATGGGTGAAACATGACCATCACGTCTTTTGTTCATAACCTCATTCATAATGTTGTTAATCAACATGAGGGGGTACCCTCTCATAGAAAATATCTCCTTAAGTTTTGAACATTCGACAACAAATGCTTCCCATAAAGTGACCATGCATGCGGCACAGACAAATTGCCATTTGATAACTGCACGCTTCTGTGAAAACGGATGGCAGCTGTTGAAGTGAAGGAAGCTATTAGAGTAGGTCTCCTTACGGAAGATCTCAGCTACAAATCTCTCATGTTCCAAGTCCTTAATCAGGAGAATATCTAAATAAGCAATGTCATTTACTTTAGTACTATAGGTAAATTTAAGGAATGATGTTGTTGTGTTGATATAATCAAAGAATGGGGTCACTTGCTCTCTTGACCCCTTCCATAAAATAAAAATATCATCCAAATAACATACGTAAGTATGACAAAAGCTAAAAAATTGTGATGTTCTAAGGTAGCGTTTCTCCCATTCAGCTATAACAATATTTGCATACAGACCTCCCCCCTCCCAAGCAGAACCCATTGCTACACCCTGCTTTTACAGGTAGTAGTTGCTGTCAAATAAGATGAAATTACTCTTAAGTACCATGTCAATAATCTGTTCATACATGTTAACTCTTTCTTGGGGGACCCCTTTGGACAAAATGTAATTGGAAAACCACTCCTCCCCCAATTCATGTGGAATTACAGAGTATAAATAGACCATATCAATTGTAATAAATAAGAATTCACTGTCAGCATTTCTGTTTTGTTGTTTTTTTGGTTTCTGGATGTCACAGCAGGTGGAGGCTGAGCAGAACAGCATGCTAATTAACTATATGGCTACAAATGGATTTTTGCAGTTAAATGACTCCTTGGGTGAGCTTACTATGCTGATTCAACAACTTACACAATGCATGGACCTCTTGAAACAGGTTTCTCTATCACAGATGTCTCTACACCTTACTTCTGGGACATCTACTCAAAATCCGATCTCTGATAACAATTCTCATGATGCTGGTGTGGCTTATTCAGCATCTCAACTGATTTCTAGACTGGCGCTTCACTCCAGTGAGGTTAGTGACAGTGCTAGTGGTTCTGAGATAAATGTCAATGGTGTTACACCTTTATTGACTGATTGGCTCAAAAGTAATCTTAATTTTGGCCAAAATGCAGCAGTTAATACTGTAACTTTTAATGACTGGCTTTTAGAGCTCAACCATGTTTTACTGAAAATTAAAAAGTTGCAAATGGATAATGCCTACTTTAAGAAATGCATCAGGCTGAAGTTGGTGCCTAAGGGCCTTCGCATTTGGTGGTATCCAATTGGTCTTACTGCCAATTCGAATTTTCACAAGAACCTTTAAGCCTATTTGATAGGTTTGGCTTGGAATACATGGACATGGTTGTTAAGCGTAATGACGCTGAAATCGATAAGCTAAATCAAGAAGCCACCAATTTGGATAGGCTTATCACACTCGATCCTAGTTTTATTAACAATAAATTTGATTATTGCTGCATTTTTCACTCGATTGAAGAGCAACTTGTTGTTATTAAAAACAGGAAGATGAAAAAAACTGTTGAGGGATGAAAGGGACTATAACAACAATGTGGCCTATCCTCCCCCACCCCCATCTCAGGAATGGTATGTTAATAAGACTTCTCATCAGACTAGCACAGAGAATCGTGGGACTGGTGACTATTATGGCCAAGAGTTGGAGGGTAATTCTTTAGGTGAAGAGAACTTTCCACAACTCAGATGTTCGGAACACATCATGAATCAATGGGGGATCAACAACACTCAGGGGAGACAACAATATCTCCCTCCACAGAGGGGTATGGGCCATGGCAACAGAGGGAAGAACAACCATTCCTAGAAAGGGAGAAGGTGACCTCTTCCAGACTTTTTCCTGTGCGAGTAAAATGGCACTCCACCCTCTCTCCATACCTCCCAGTTACCACTGGTGTACCACAAGGCTCTATCCTTGGTTCCCTCCTCTTTAATATTCTCACCAACACCCTCCACACATTCACACAATAGGCCTCCCTATTAAAGTACACAGAGGACTCCATGTCCATTTGCACATCTGACAACATGGCACACCTCCAAAAAATTGCTCAGGAAGCTTTAACAGCAACTGAAACATGGCTTTGTAACAAACAAATAAAAAAAAATAAACTTTTTCCCCAATCCCCTCCTATGAAAAAAAACAAAATTAAAGTCTTCTCTTGATAATACAACCATTATAGTCACTTTTTATAGCAAATTATTAGGGATTACAGTAAAAGATCATTTTAAATTCAACCTGTATTTATAAAATTTCAAAAGAGAAACTCACCAAAAACTAGGGATGCTTTACAGAGCGTAAAACTTTCTCACCGATGCAACAAAAGCAACACTTGCCACTACTTATCTCCTCCCTGTCCTTCTTTATGGTGCTCCCATCCTTACTAACCTTCAGGCATCACAAAAAATCAAACGACCAAATTTATAACAAAGTTGCTAAATTTGCAGCAAATAGCCCTTTCAGAACCCACCACCGTATAGCACTGGAAAGCCTAAATTGGTAAGCACTACCCCATCAACTAACATTTGCACAGCTTCTTACCACCAGTAAAATTATCCAGAATCCATTTGCTTGTCCAGCACTAAATAACATTCTATACAACTATGGTCCTACTTGGTTATTATGATTCAATGACCAGAAACTCTTCTCTGTACACAAACCTAGCAAATCTGCTGGGCGTGGTCTGTACTTGTACCATGTTACTAAGCCCTGGAACTCCTTAGCGCTATCCATCAGGTCAATGCCCTCCCTCCCATCCTTCAAAATTATTCTGAAAGACATCCTAGCCAAAAGCTGGCTCTGTTCTTGCTCAACACCAGGATAAACTATTTCCCTAAATGTGAAAAAATATGTATTCATAACTTACATCTCCTTACTCTCCCTTCTTCACTTACTTCTGTACTTCTATCAATTTCTCTCCTCTGGCTTTCTCTCTAAATATATTATAAACCTGCTTGTATTATATTAACTTACTTTAATTTTTCTATAAACTGGTAACACTTGTCTAACTATTATTATCATTGTCATATAACTTGTATGTATTAATCAATGTTTTCATATTATGTCTACTTTGGTATAATTATTTAAACTGTATTTGCTTTTTTGTATTATTTTTAAAGACTGCAAAATTATTGTTCTGAAAATGTTTTGTAATACTTGTGAGGTTTTCTTCCTGGGCCTCTGCTAAAAATAGACTCCTATTCAGTCAGACGTCCTCTGAAATCAAATGTCAATAAATAAACAATTTAATACAATAAATAAACTAAATAAATCCTGTTGCTGCTATCAACAGAGATATGCAATAGTCCACATTCTATTTTATACAGTGAGCCAGTGTAGATATACCCCAGGATTTACTAATCTTCCATGTAAGACTAGATTAGTCTTACACGGAAATGCCAGTCTAAGAGTATGATGGCAGCGTGCCAAGCATATTAATGAGGGTGCGCTGCCTCAACTCTAAAGCTTACATGGAGTGTGGGCGAGTGTAGGGGGCGTGTCGGACTGCCGAGCAGTCCAAAAAGCCACTCTCCTGCACTGACAAAACCCAAGAAATGTCGAGTTACATGAGCGAGTCCACTCACATGTGTACATTGTAACACTACACTTCCCCATATGTTAAACCTCGTACAAATTTAAAAATTAAAAGAAATGTATTTATTTTTTTGTTTTATTTCCGATATAGCTGCCCGTATTTGCACTTGTTTGCATGGGATTGCCCATTGCTTAGCTACAGTTAGCAGCTTAGACACCGAAGAGGATAATAATAAAAAAATATGCAAATAAAGCAAAATTGTGATAGTGTAGTGGTTAGAGCCTTCGCACAAAGAGGACGCATTCCTGGTTCAAGTCCCACTACTACACATTCCATTTTGTGTTGGAAATCTGTATACAAAAATATTTCCTGACATTTATCATGTATAAGTTTTGTAAAAAGCATTCAAATGTTATATGTAGTAGTGAATGAGTTTTATATATATATATATATATATATATATATATATATATATATATATATATATATATGAAGGTGAAATGGTTATGCATTCTGAGACATGAGTAACTTATTTTAAGCAATATAAAGCACTACTAAGCACATTTTAGCAGTATTTAGCATATTTAAAACCAATTGCTCATAGCTGAGCACCGCGGTAACAAGCTCAATGTATTTGTGCATAGCTGCGCACCGTGCTAACCAGTGCAACGTCGGGCAATGTCGAGCAATGTCAGGCAATGTCGAGCAACGTCGAGAAACGTTGGGCAAAGTCAGGCAAAGTTGGCTAAACACGGCCACACCTCCTTTACTGTACCTTAACCATTCAGGTCTGGCCAGTAGGAAAATAAAAAGCAGTGACAGGGCTCGGACTCAGGATACTGTGCACTATAGTCACAGTACATAACCACTAAGCCATGATAGCATTTTATAACCATGCACTTTCAACAGGCACATATCTATCAAAGGAATATTAAACATTGCCAACATCAGCTAAGCTGGTGTGCCTACAGATGAGTTTTTTCAAAACTGGCCAATCACAAATAAGTGCGGGAAAGGAGGCATATTTAAGCTCCACAGGCGGGAATACTTGCCATAACTGGTTGTAGCTCCCTTCTACAGTCAGCATGGCCGGTGTTGGAGAAGGCACTCGATTTCGAGTGCAATGCTGGGGCACTGAGGAGACCAAAGTAATGGTTTGGCTCCTTGTCCAGAATAATGAGGAAAGACTCCTGTGGGCCAGTACCAGGGCACCCAATATAAAACGGAGGCCTGGAACAGTTTAGCACATTTTCTCACCAGTGCCACTGGCGTTCCTCGGACTGGTGAGCAGGTCAGGCACCATTATTTTGACCTGAAGCGACGTAAGGAGGATCAACTGGACCAGTGGATCCAGGAGTCCCGTGCAATGCCTAATGCCCCAGTACTGAGTAAGTAGCCATTGTATTAAGTAGTTAAGAATTGCTATGCTTGTCTATACTATGGATAGGTATGTCTCAATATCACTGCATTTACTTCACAGCTGCAGTTGTCCGGGCTATGAATCAGCAAGCCCATGAAGATAGGTTGCAAATGCTGTTGTCATCAGGTAGGTTAGTAATTATTCTTCATGTACTGTTATATAAAATAAATGAGAGAGCCTTCAAAAAGTGTTTTAACCCAATAAATAAAGGTGTAATAATCCTTTAATAAATGCATAATTCCTGGAGTGCGTCTGTGTCATTTTCTTTGATATGTTGTTGTACTGTTGCATTTTACAAATAGTACTGTTGTATTAAGCAGTGTTAACCCACACTTGGGTAGGCCCATATAACGTGGATGAAGGGAGTGCCAGTAGCTTTTATGCATATTTACAGCCCTCAACTGTTGGTTCATGATCAGCATGTATAGATTAATCTGGCACATGAGTAGCTTGGTATTTTGTTCCCCAGAAATGTCAGTGTGCTGCCAGAAATGTAGGGAGCTGTTAACATATAACTGATACTTTCACATGAACATATCTAGATAATTATATGAAAGTAGAGCTGCCAGTGTACCATCTTAGCAGTAGTGTGTGTGAGCAACTCTCAAAATATGTAGCAGTAACATCGGCATCTTGGACAGTTTGTATGTAAGATACAGCTCATGTATATAATGATCTAGCAAAATCCAATTGCACAATATAAGGACATTGGGTAGTGTAATAATACATGTAAGGGACATATAACTGCAGTTAACAGGAATGTAGTGAAAACTAGAAGGATATATAAGTTGTTAATTGAGCTTTCCTTTTCCACCCTACTGTATGTGCATAAAAATGCAATTCCACACCTCAGTTGGTATGTCTAATCTCAAAATATTTGTTGGGACATATGTCCTATTGGTTTATAAATATTTGCATTTATTTCTATGCATGTGCCCTGTTAAAATACCACAACATTGGTGGCCTGTTGCCATCAATTCAACCTGCATGCTGTTGTAATGTCCACTATTGTTCTATATATGCATGTGTTATGCTTGCTTTTCAACTGTTGAAAATCTGGTGTGTTGGGTTAATGGGAATACTTCTGCATGCTGTTATAACTAATTGGGAATGCTGTTGACTGTTACTAACCCATACAACCCTCCAAAACATAGTTCGTATGGGAAGGCCAGTCCCAGCGTTCCCATCTGTCCCACCTCAGCTGGCCATGGAACCTGGCACCAGCAGGTCCAGTGCCTAGCCTGGGACCTCCTCCTCCATTGTCCCTGTGCCACCTTCAGGTGGAAGCGCTGCAGGGGATGGGGCTCGGCCTGCCGTGCAAGCGTGGGTGGAGGAGGGCCACCTATCACCCTTCAAACGGTCCGGGCTGTGGTGCGTAGAGAGATTGAATGTTCTGTTGCAGAACCTCTACCCCAGCTTGAGGCATGAGTGGCGCAACTCCCAGGTCATCCTGCCCCTCCTACACAGCCCCCAGCACAGCCATCCCCCTGGGCTGTGAAGGTGCAGTGGTGACTGCCCATGGGTGGGGACCTCTGTCCCACTGTTTCCATCTGTGGGCTCATGGGCTTGCAATTTCCAAACATCCCTCCCCGTCAAAGGTGTTCACCTACAACATGTGTCATATACTGCCCCTGTAATCATCTTGTTTGTCTTGTCTGTTTACCTCCCCAACTTACCTCCTCAAATATACCTACTTTCCCTACCCCACATTCCACTCTCACCTGAAAAAAAAAGGGCAATCTGCTCCCAAACAAAACATTACACCCCATACATAGCTGCCCATTTTGCACATATGACCACTGGATACATAAAATGTAATTTAATTGGCATTACAACATACTTTGTTGTCCTCACCCCTCTCTCAGGGGTTGAAGGTTTCATATCTAACTCCAAATTTATTCCATATGCACAGCTGTTGCTGTTAAAGAAATGGGCAGCTATGGACCTTCCCTACACCCATCCTGCACATCCTGAGCTACTTTCCATACTGTCTTCCCCTCTTTGTGCCCCTTTTTCAGCACGTTCCTATCTCCCCATTTTTCTTTTCTTTCAAAGAGATGAGTGTGGGGGTTAGCGGGAGTAAGCACTATTAAGCAGTATTTAGCAGGTTTGCGTGAGTGTGCGCTAGTTTGCACTTAGCTAAACATTGCTAAGCATTGTGCAAACCTGTGCAAACCCGCTTACACCTGCTTAAAAGTGCTTTAGTCACTCTGTATGTGAGGGCCCTTGTTCTGCTCAGAAGCAAAATAAAACACATCTGTCAGTCTCGAACCCTGGACCTTGTAGACACTACACAACATGAAGTACCAGTAAGTCATGGTAGATATACAACATGTTGGTGCTGAAATAAATATATCATGCATCAGAATGAGTGAATGTAAAGGAAAAATAGGAATGCCATACCACACAACTTGTTCTGTGGATCTTTACCAACAGTTGTTGTGGGATTACATTACATGAATGTGATAAGAAAAGCAGCCATTCTAGCAGGAAATAATGTTACACCATCACTTTACAACCCCAAACAGTATCACAGCAGGACAAACACTGGCATATCTGTTTAGGGCAGAGGCCATACCTCCCAGCTGTCCCTAATTTTCAGGGATGTCCCTGATTTTGACACAAATTTTAGCTCTGTCCCTCTAAATCCCTCCTAAAACTACTGACTTTGACCAGAAAGGTGGTGAATTATACTTAATGAATAATGACAATAATTAAAAGTTAGACACTTCTTTTACTTCAGAATAGGTGTATTAATTCATATGCTCTGATTCTCTCAATGTTCCAACTAACATTTTAAAGGTGTCACTGACTTTTTCTTTACTTTTCCCTGAGTCTGTTCAAATATGTACCTGAGTGTTTGAGAGGTCTGGCAGAGGCAGAAACACAGAGGCATATCAGCCTTTCTGCTGTTTCACACTGTGCAAATAGCTTTGGAAGGAGTTTTGGAAGCATACCCTTATGTAGGAATACAACACTGAAATACAAATGGATGTAGCCATGTACTGGTAGCAACCAACTGTAAGAATGCCATTGCTCTATTGCTGAAAAGACCTGTGTGGTGTACAGACAAAAAATAACAGGCTAATCTCTGGCTACCATGTGGGTAGGTCCACAGTTGGGAGTTATGCAGACAGACTACTTGCCTTGATAAACTAACATGTACACAACAAATCTGTAAGTCCAGCAAGATAAAATCCACACAATAATACTTACGCTCTCTGTACTTTGGCACCCCTACCCAAATGTAGAATATACCTGTGTGTGCAGGGTCTACCGAGGATGTAGGTAAGCATACTCACAGTACTGACATGTGTCCAGTTTTTATGAACAGCTCGTGCTAATGTCAACACTAAAAAAGCACAAACTGTTTAGAACTGAGTAAATGAATATTCACAGTATAGCAGTTCACAAACAATTCTTGTGCCAAAGGAACACATCTCAATAACTAGCTTTGTATGGCAGTTAATTGTAAAAGTTGAAAAGAAAGTACATCTTTCCATGTATCTTGGGGTAGCATTTTGAAGGGTGAGTACATTTCTACACTGACAAGTGGGTAATGGAAGCAGCAACATTAGGTCTGAGTACAAAATGTAAATCACTGGCTACACCCCTGGCTTCTGATATAAGAACTATACCAACCTTCTGTCTTAAACAATGATGTCCACAGCAAACAAGGATGATCTCCATCTTGGAAAGCTGAAAGAGCCATGCCTACCTGAGTTAGCAATTTATAGTACTGGGTTGCTATGACAGTGGTTACTGCAATTACTACACAGCAGGCTGCATGCAATTAGCAAGTGATGCCCACTAATTGGTGCAGAAGCCATCACATGCTCATATGGAAATACCTACAAAATTAGGCTGCAATCTCTGCCAACAAACTCAATCACTCTGTTGCAGAGACTGATAGAGAGAGAGAGAGAGACAGAGAAAAGGAAAAATAAAAATAAACATTACCAAATCATACAAAGGAAAGGTATGTGACACATATGTATTTACTGACACGTAGCAGATGTTATTGTAGAATAGTCTACATAATGTGAACCATTCATATGTGGCAGCAGTACTTATTTATGCATAGATGTTCAGCTTAACTACTGCTATGGACAATGCAGTGTGTACCTGTGGGCAGTGGGACATACCTGTAAAATGTGTAGCTCAGCATTAAATGTCAAAGATCTGATCCATGTTATCTGTGTTCTGTACAGTAGTGTGGCCAATGGCTGTTGGGGGGATTAGTGCTGACATTATATAAACATGGGTGTGACAGAACAACACATGCATGATAGTCATATTAAAGTGTAGCTTAGCATTGGCAACTGATGTAGCAGTCTAGTATGCTTATCTAGCATTTGTAGCCATATATACCCCCTAATGTTAGTGTGTGTTCATATGTGACACCTGTTTGTGTTGCAGCAAGGCCCAACAGTTCAGCTGTGAGGTCCAGGGACTTACAACAGTGTGGACCTTGTGTGTGTATGCCACACACATACAGAGAAATATATATGTGTCATATATATTCACATCTGTATATGTGCATAGAGCAGGGGACATATTGCAACTGTTTGTGAAGGGTGGAGATATATATGTTGGTGAAGGTTAGTATGCACATATTTGTATGTAGGTTTTAGTGTGTGACAAACAAGACAGCATACAGTGCTGGTATATGACATGTGGTGGTTAAACACTGTGGGTGGTTTGTTCAGTTTGCAATGTTGAAGCCAGTGAGGCCTGCTAAAGCTACCTGGACTGTGAACACCTTCAATGCATTTATCCCAAGACTGTGCGATTTTATTACATTACTGTACACTTCACATCCTTTGTATAATTGATATTCTCACTATGAAAGGTGAAATGTATATGTGCCTGCATATATATGTATATGTACACCAATGGATGTATATATATATATATATATATATATATATATATATATATATATATATATATATATATGTATATATATAGTTATATAGTCATATATACTCATACACACCTACATCTACTTGTTGCAATAGATTCTCTGTACTGTTAACTGACTGTGATAGTCAATGTGTTTGTGAATACGTCAAAGATGTGCATCTTTTGGATAGCTTAGTGGGAAACTGTTAATGCCATGGTATTATTGGTCTTTGCTTTGATCTTAGTAAAAGCTGTGTATTTTGTTGCTAGGCAGAAAAAGTGCTATTGCATACAGTGTGATTAAGTCCCTTTGTTTTAACTAGGGTGTGTCATTGGAGGCTAAAGCACTACATCTATGATTATTCATTGGTACTGATGTTGAATCCAAATCCTGTGTGTACTGTAGTACTACTTGAAGCTCTGGGCCTGTACAGCAAAGTATGGTGTATGTCCACATTGCTTGCATCCACTGTTTTGTGTGGTCCCTGTATTCATCACAGATTATATTTCTCAAGATTAAGGCTGTGTAAGTACTGACACACAATACTCTATAGTATACACTGAAAGCTTATCTGGGTTGTCATACCTTTGTGTCCTGTAATTATGTCTGATGTGCATGTGGGTATGTCTGTAACATGTACTTTGACATATGTGTGGGTGGTAAAACATATAACTGCATATCTAGCAACATTCATAGTGTACTACAGCAGTATGCAACCTATATTCCCATCTGTGAACATATTTTGGACACGGGTTTGCCATTAACAAGTTGTGTGGTATAATAGTAATACATTTACTGGACCTTACACTCATTGTGATGGATGATATATTTCTTTACACATCAGCTTGATGTATATCTGCTGTGGCTAGGTGGTGCATCATGTTGCATACAGTGTGCCAGGTACTCTTGTATAGTCTTATATAGTGATTTTATTTTGTTGCTGTGCAGAACATGGTTCATTAGATTGAGAGTGAGCCAGGCACTTCCAAGCAGTTGTGGGGTGAGCAGTGATAAGTGGCAGTTAAAGTGTTTCACTCTCGGTTAGCTAATAGGTTGCTCTATATGGCAGTTCAGTGATATCTGCACTTTATAATGTTAAATGTGCCATATGACTTGCTCAGACATATTTTCATATTTATATCTTCCAGGGATCGTGGCACATCACAGGAACCCCACTTACAGTAGTGATGAAGATGACATAATTACTACCAGTATGATTCAGCACTACAGTGTCATGTTCTCACAAACCAGCCAGGACCAGCAGGAGCATACCGCAATGTGGCAAGATGTTGTCCGCAGGGTAAATGCAGTAGGCATGCATAACTGGACATATGAGCAGGTACGCCATCACTGCAGTGATCTTCTCAGACATGTCCATCAGCATGCTGCTAATGTGCAGAGACAACAGCTTGCAACAGGCGGTGGTGTTAATATCTACCCCCCCCTCACCAGAGTGGAAGAGCTGCTCCTGAGCCTGATGGCACCTGCCCAACAACAACAGCAGTGGACATACACCACAGTGGAGGTTGGAGCCACCCAGAAAGCACACATGGAGCATGCAGATAACATGGCATATCTGTAGACTACTGTTATCTGTATTGGTAGATCATGCATATGTGAGATGTGGAGTGTGTCTTTAAAAGATGTGGAGCCTGTTGTTGTGCAATACTGATCATTTGGTACATAATCTGTAGCCCTGTGAATGTAAACTGTTGTTGTACTGTAAGATTGCAAACACACAGTAGCAATGCCACAGTTGTGGCCACTGACAAACTGTCTCATCTCTATGTTGGTCCCTCTGGGGTGACATCAAGGCAGCAGACAGATGCTGGTGAGTGCGTTCTACATTTATTATTGTAAATAAAAAGTGCATGTCATTGTTAAGGTGTAGGCCATGTACACATGTAACACACCTACCCATAATGCATGCTGTGCATGTTTGGTGTAAGACCACGCACATCTCACTAATGTGATTTGCTGCCTCAAACACATGCAATACCCAGACCATCTCAAGCAAGTGTGGCTAGACTGTAGTGACCATTGGATAGGCACAGTTGATACTCAACATGCACATAACATACACATCTATGTCATACACAGAGCATTTTAGCATGCTACACATAAAGGATTCCAAAACCCTCTGTAAAGACAGACTCCAGTATCCAAAATCACATCCACACATTACACATAATATACCTGATGGGTAGAGGCCTATCATGGGACATTTAAACACTTTGCAACACACTACACATTCATGTCAGGGAATGCTCCTTATTGGCCTCTTTACAAACTCATGTAACAACTGGTTGTGAAATGATGAATGTAGCCAAGGTAGTACAGTTCCGGTACAGCATGAGTAGTGCTGGTTTGGGAAACATTTGTAGCCTTGAGTGACCACATGATGCTTCATGATGATGACCTATGGTACTATACCCCATCCAGTTACTGTAACCACAGTACTACACATAGTTTTCATTGCTATACACCTTGCTATACACCTTAATGCTGCATGTGTGCACACATATGCACCTCTAAACAATATGCATACCAATCACCATTTGCACAACTGACACATATATGTCTTGTGATGCTTTTGAGGGGCTAGGTCATATGACACATATTGGGTATGTGTAGTGTTTAAATATGCAGTTGTGTTTTAGCATGCCATGTCATGGATGATAATGGCATGTCCACAATATGATCTACACTCACCATAAGTACCGTACATTGGGTATATGGCCGAATGGTATTCCATAAATTATCCATGCACCACTGATGATGTTATGTGAATACTCATCATGCATGTGATAAAAATGTGTCTACAATTATTAGCTAAAGACACAGAGGCTATAATCAGCATTGGATACCTATCTGACACACAGATACACATCCAGCCATGGCCAATACACCTGTTTGGTATGGTGCACAGTACATTACAGAGTTTTGAATACCTGCACAGCAATGTTGTGTCCACGTATGCATTGTGTCCAGGGGGAGGCCCATAACCTAATAACAAAACACATGCATCAAAGCCATGTATACTGTTAGTAACAAGGACTGTCTACACTTGCACTGCATGCTGTTAAGCAACACATGTCCTGCATGCTGGCATGTGTGATATGACTGTTTTGCTTGTGATACTGTATCCCACCATCACCTTCTATTGTGTATGTTCTGAGATTGCTGGTGTTGTGTGTGTCTACTTTAGGGAGGAGTGTATTTTTGTGTGTGTGCATGTGTGCATGTGCGCATGTGTGTATGTGTGCATGTGTGCATGTGGTCTGACATCATGTTCAGGTCTTAAAGTGTGATTCCTGTTTTCCTCTCACAGGCGCTGAGGTGGGGCTGGTTCAGTACAGCAGGGAACCTGATGTCACTGAGACAGACAGTGATCATGAGGATAGGTGTGTTGAGGCACAGGCAGGTTTGTCAGGGTCTGTTGTTGGGGCACCAATTGACAGTACACAAGTCTCCACCCCATCCATGCACACAGTCATACTGCCTGTACATCCATCATCACCATTACCCTTAGCTGAGGGACAGTGTACAGTTGGCACTGGCCAGGACAGTTTGGCATCTATGGCACATGTATCAGGACACAGCAGCCATAGCCAGATGTCTGGAATGGTACCACATAGGCAGATGCCCAGGGGTTCTCGTCAGAGCACTGCTGGTCATTATGCCCCTGACAGACGTGCCACACCTCTTTCTACCACATGCATGTTCTGGGCTATCATGGAGGCACAGACATGAATGGAGCGGTACACCAGACAGGTACTAAGGGCACGGAGGGCTCATAACACCTCTGTAAATGACAGTATCCATGACCTAGCAGGTGCCATACATAATTACACTAAGGTCATTGATAGATGTTGGGGTGAGACATTGGATGTCCTCCACAATGTCATGTCCATGTGTTAGGACAGTGCAGGACGGTTGAGACGTCATTGTGGATGTATGCCAGAAACATCAACAGCTGGAGATTGCCGTGGATGTCCAGCAAGTCACAGCTGCTCCCGTAGTGCCATTACCAGCCCCAGCAATGTTGGGGGGGGCTGTCCATAGACCATCCTAGAAGGCCATGTGCACGTGGCTCTGGCCAGTCCCAGCAGGGACCTGGATCCAGTAGACATATGTCAACCTCTTCGGATAGTACCCAGTCTGGATTAGTACCTGATACTGTCTGTAACACACCCGCCAGGCATAGGTTCCGTATCCGTGGCCAGAGATGGTGATCTGTAAAGCCTGCCAGGTACAGTCTGTAGCTGTCTCACAAATCCCTATATATGGCAACCACTTGGTGGAACTGTGTGCATGCAGACACATACACATAAACCAGAAACCTAGGGCAAACACATACCCTCGCACATTATATCAACATTGGCCCATAACAGTACTCGTGGCCCTCACACACACACTCACACACACATATCGATTGTATGGCTCAGTGTAGGCCTCTGGCAAACCAACAACACACCCTGTGCATATGATGAAACCTGTGCCACCTCCTGTCATCTGTAACATTGATAATAACCAAAAGAAGCCAACCAGTGCTACAAGTCCACAAATCACTCGATAAAAAGCACTGCTACTGCATATGGATTCAAAACACCATTCATTTATTGTTAAAATCTCCAGGTATATCCTTAAGAAACAGTTGATTGAGCACTTTCTTCCCTCTAAAGCAGGGATTTCATCAGAATCAATCTTTTTCCCTCCAAAATTTCCCCTTAAATAGTAAATTACATCATTAAGAACTGATGACTCATCCTATTAACATTACTAAAAATCTTTTAAAATTACAAAATGTTCAATGTAAAAATAGTCAATGCAAAATACATATCCTAAAAATACTTATAAATATATAAAATATAAATAAATGTGTCTAAACATTTTATATGTGCATGTATATACATTTCTCTATGAAACTTTATTTCATTAATTCCACTTTTTTATATAACAAGGGCTTAATAGAAATAACTTAATTTAGCCCAGGGACTTGGCTTGCTTGCAACATAATTTGCCATCTTAGCTCTCTCTCTTCTATATAGCTTCTAAATTGCCCCCTCTGGGTTTTTTTAACACCTTCTCTAAGATGGCAAATTCAAAACCTAAAAAAACATAGCAATTTGTAGAATGTTTACACAAAGCATTATTTAAATTTTTAGTAAGTATTTGGTAAGTGTGCTCATAAATCCTGTCCCTTAAACATCTTTCTGTCTTACCAATATAAAATCCAGGGCAGGTTTTGCACAAGGCCAAGTAAATCGCACCTATAGTTTGACAATTACCCCTTTCTAACCTTATTTCTGTCCTTAGAATATTGTTTAGGGTGATATTCTCCTTGGTAAAAATATATTGACACTGAGAGCAATTCCCACATTTAGAAGTACCATACCTTTTCTTAGTTTTAAATTCACTTTCAAAACATTTTTTCAGGTTAGGTCCAACTCTATAAACAAAATTTGGTTTACTACCCACTACTGTCCATATCTTCAAGTTATTTCTCAACATAACCCAGTTGTCATGTATAATTTTCTCTACCTCGTGCTTTACTTCCAAAGAGAATGACCATAGAGTTTTCAAAGTCCTTATTTTCTTCATGTCCTTTGTTTGTGTCTTCACTCATATTATGTGGATTACCTAAAAGGAGCTTATATTTCTTTCCCCATTCTTCCCTTACGAACTTAACATAATCATTAATGTTTTTAGTGGGATACCCTCTTTCCTTTAATAGTCTAGCTACTATTGCTAATTCTTCATCAATGTCTTCCTGTAGCTGAGCAGGCATGATGCATTAAAACTGTAATTAGCAATGTTGTATTGTTTCCACCAGTGTTTATTCCAATTGTGTTTTGTTTGCCCATGTGCAACTTGGCTGATGTATGTAGCTGTGTCAGCATGTACTATACAGTGGACAGTAAGTGTGGGGTGTGTGCAGCACAGGTCTGTAGGTGTACATTTGTGAACATGGTGGAGGTGCACTGTCTGTATGTACATGCATATTGGACACATGGGCAGGGTGACATGCCCTGTATTGGCCAGTGTTAATACTCCATACTTTCTATTGGTGGCCAGTATGCATTGTACTACACGCATTTTGTAACTTGAGTGCACATGTGTGTGTATGACATGGGTTGACACTGTGCTGCAAGTGATGCTGTTGTTGCTATCTGTCATTGGTTTGTATTACTAAGGTTAACACTCTGCTC
>NC_056743.1:1500232031-1500377031 GCF_019279795.1 Protopterus annectens
TTGTGACATATAATTGGATCACCATATAAGAAATTTGCCAAACCCACTCCACAGTGAGTCCAGTTGTTACACACTCATAGCCACCTACACACAGAATATAAATGACAAGCACAGACACACACTTGCCATGTCTGGGATTAGAACTCCTACCTAACTAGTTTTTTACACTACAGAATTACACAGTTATAGGATGCACCATGGAGATGACTGGAGGTTGTAGTGACTGGGAATGGCCTCAAAAGCATTGCACCCTACACAGACAAAGAAACACACAAACATCCACACTTGCCATGTGTGGGAATAAAAATAAACCCCCTAACAAAGTACTTTATAACACTACATCAGTACAGTGTTATAGGATGCACCACGTTGATTACTGGGCTATTCCTTTCCCAAAGTTGTATTTCACAGTGAATGACATCAGCAGGCTTGCCAAAGTAGGGCATTTGAATTGTAGTGAGTGTGACTAGCCTAAAAAACATTGCCCCCTACACAGACAGAGACACACACAGTTACTATGTCTGGGCTTAGAACACCTACCTAATTAGCTTATTACACTACAGCATAATGCAGTTATAGGACAGACCACAGATATTACTGGAGTTCTCCTTCCCCAAAGGTGTGTTTCACTGGGTATGACATCAGCAGGCTTGCCGGATGTTGTAGTGACTGGGAATGGCCTCAAAAGCATTGCACCCTATACAGACAAAGAAAAACACACACAAACATCCACACTTGCCATGTGTGGGAATAGAACCCCTACTCAAGTATCATATCACACTACAGCATTATACTGTTATAGGACACACCACAGTGATTACTGGGCTACTCCTTTCCTAACAGTGTATTTCACAGTGAATGACATCAGCAGGCTTGCCAAAGTAGGGCATTTGAATTGTAGTGAGTGTGACTAGCCTAAAAAGCATTACCCCCTACACAGACAGAGACACACACACACACACACACACACACTTGCCATCTCTGGGAATAGAACTCCTACATAACTAGTTTATCACACTACAGCATTATACAGTTATAGGACATGCCACAGAGATTATTGGAGTACTCATTCCCCAAAGGTGTATTTCACAGAGTATGACATCAACAGACTTGCCAAAGAAGGTCAATAGAGGTTGTAGTGACTGTGAATGGCCTCAAAAACATTGCACCCTACACAGACAAAAGAAACACACATAAATGTCCAAAATTGCCATGTGTGGGAACAGAACCCCTACCAAAGTACTATATCACTCTACAGCATTACACTGTTATAGGACACACCACAGAGATTACTGAACTACTCCTTTCCCAAAAATGTATTTCACAGTGAATGATAGCAGCCTTGCCAAAGTAGGCCATTTGAATTGTATTGGGTGTGACTAGCCTAAAAGCTTTGCTCCCTACACAAAGACACACACACACACACACACACACACACGCACACACACACACACACACACACACACACACACACTTGCCATGTCTGGGGCTGCCTAACTAGTTTATCACACTACAGCATTACACAATTATAGGATGTGCCATGGAGATTACTGGCATAGTCCTTTCCCAAAGGTGTATTTCAAAGTGAATGAAATCAGCAGCCTTTCCAATGTAGGGCATTTAAATTGTCATGAGTGTGAATAGCCTAAAAAGCACTGCTCCCTACACAGACACACACACACACACACACACACACACACACACACACACACTCCATGTTTTGGATTAGAACTCTTATCGAGCTAGTTTATCACACTACAGCATTATGCATTTATAGGATGCACCACAGAGATTACTGGGTTATCCTTTTCCCAAAGGTGTATTCCAAAGTGAAAGACATCAGCAGGCTTGTCATAGTAGGGCTATAGGGAGGGCAGTGTGTGAGCATGGGCCATAACCCATTCATCTAGAGGTAGACACACCACACTCAGGCACACACAGGTTTATATTCTGCAGGTACATGTATACAACTGCTAGATGAGTACTGCCTTGTACCGTCATGTTGCACAGCTACCAGTTGCACCACAGAGTCTGTAATGCCGAGGGATACCAGTGGCTAATTTCTACAGTGAGTGACACATATCATGTGGTTGTAGCCATTTGGCTGTGTGCTGGGTGGGACAGGCCTCATGATGGAAGGCTCTTTGCCACTGCCACTCTCTTCCACACATCTATGTATATGTACTTTTGGCATATTATAGTGTTGTCCTTGGATATATGTGTGTATTCCTATCCAATGTGTGTGCAAAGCATGACTGGTGCATACTGAGGAGTGTATGCACTAGCATCTGCAACTGTTAGATATGTATGGTCCACTGTTATTGGCAGGCATGGGCTTCATTTGTTTAAGTGTGTGAGCATGCCCAGTATGCCCTTCTGTATTGAATGTGTGAATCCATTCCAGGTAGTTTGTAGTCCAGTGCAGACCTTTGTGTTCTACACCTACAGGTAGCAAACTGCTTCTGCAGGATATCTGTAGATCAGTTGGCAATATATGGTCAAACTGTGCAAGGGATAGTGTGTACTGTAGGTGATTGTGTCTGTGCTGCTTCTGCTACATGGTGCTGGTGTAAGCAGAGATATTCAGATGTGCACTGTTATACACTGTGATGTTTTATGTCTTCAAGTACTATCAGGTGGACATTTTTTCTCACAGTGGTGTCCTAGGGTACACAGGGTGAATGCAGCTGTGTCCAATATTGTGATCACATGTCTACATATTCATGGAAAGTTATGCCATTCTGGAGGGGGAGCTGCAGACATTTGCTGCTGGGCCTGTGTAGTGGGTACAGTGCTGGCAGGGGATCCCATACTTGTACATCTATCGACATGACAGTATGGCCTTATCTTGTTGTGGCAATACCGCACAGCTGTACAGATTTCCACAGGTTACCAGAGGCAGGGGTCATAAGTCAGGACCTTACCCCTATTGTGGTGTATGGGCAGGTTTGTAGCCACAATATTTGTGTTTGCAACCAGGGATAGTATGTGCACATGGCTGTGTGTTGGACCTTACACATTCCATGCTGCCCATGCCCCCCCCCCTTTGTTATTCTATCCTCTTCCATACATTATGCATACATTCTCTAGTACTTTCCCTATAGTTATCACCTCATCGCAGCTCTGTTTTGGTGTTGGTCCACAGTTCATGTTATGGGACATGGTGGACATATTACTGTGGTATGTCCACTTGGCCTTGCATATGTCTTATGTAGAGTGTGTTATGTTGTTATTTTGGTGTCCATGACATAACATACATTGGCAGTACGGCTAAGATGCAGGCCTTTGGCAGAGGCCTGGAGGCCATTTGGTGGTGATGCAGGCCAGCTATAGCAGGCCATTGCATTCTGTCAGTCCTACAGTTCCAGACTGCCATACAGTGTATCCCCCTGGGGTGACAGGGTAGGTGTGCTAGGTGTTCATGCCCATACTTTCTATCAGTATTGATCAAGTGGTGTGGATGCTGGCAGGGTGCTACTTACAGCTAGGGACACACCTGCATGGGACACCCGCACTGCATGTTGAATTCTTTCACTGTTGCCATACACAGGTGGAGCTCATATTGTACCCATTCCCAATAGCAGGGGTATGACCAGAGAGGTACCTGTGGGTGGTGTTTGGCTGAGCTGGGTGCATGTGTGCTACGGACACTACTTGCATCTGACTCACAGATATGCATGGGGCATTCCAGTTATGCTGGCTTGTGCAGGGGCATCATCCATTTCCCAATACATCAGTCCTTCCACCTTTGTGATCTGCATGTGTTCGGCCAGACGACATCGGTATTCCCTACTACATGACCAGTTAATGTGATGCATACCTGTATGTACAATTTCAAGGGTGTGTCTATTTCACGGTTGCACAATATATACTGTATGTCTGGGGTACTTTTGCCTGTGTTCTGCTTGTATATCTAGGCCAACAGTCATGCCATGTCCAACTTTAAGATGGTGACATATACTACCACCATACATTTACAAAGGCTTACTGCTAGCATGTGTTATACTGAGGTGAATTGTCACTGGCACTACAGTTGTGAGGACTTGACCCTGTCATCAGTAGTAGTGGGCAATGGCCACCAGTTCAAACCTCAACATGCATACATACTGACCACTCTCACACATTATGAAACACACAATAACGTAACACACACATACCTGCATATTGTACAAATGCTACAATCTATCCTGTTACCTTGGCCACCCCAGGTCATCTGTGCTCCACTGGTATTATACCTACACATACATGTTAGTACATGTCTACATCAGATTGGAGGGGGGGACACACTTGTCTGTTACTACATGTCTACATAGGATGGGGGGGCACACCTGACTGTTACAATGTGTGTACATTGGATGGGGGGCACACTAGACTATTACTACATTTTTACATAGGATTGGGGGGACACACCTGACTGTTTCTACATTTCTACATAGGATTGGGGGGGCACACCTGACTGTTTCTACATTTCTACATAGGAGTGGGGGGCACACCTGTCTGTTTCTACATTTCTACACAGGATGGGGGCACACCTGACTGTTTTGACATTTCTACACAGGATTGGGGGCACACTTGACTGTTTCTACATTTCTACACAGAATTGAGGGGGGGCACACCTAACTGTTTCTACATGTCTACTTAGGATGGGGGGGCACACCTGACACTTGTACACATTTGCTATGACTGTACTGGTATGTCAGGTACTCCATTTCATTCTATATTCTAACCTGTCATGCTAACTAGAGGCATATCAGTGTGCTACAGGTCTTAGGTTTGATTGACCTACATATCAGTTTCTGACTTCCTACGCTTCAGAACTAACATCCCACTGCCTGACCTGATGTAGTCTGTCTGTGTAGGCCTGGGGGGAGGCTACCCATAGGCATCATTCAGAGGCCTTAGCACAGCCTTTGTTTGTGTTTATCTACACCTGTCCTGCTTGCTGAGACTGTTGTTGGGTATGTGAGCCTCCCTTAATGGCATGTGTGTGTGTGTGTGTGTGTGTGTGTGTGTGTGTGTGTGTGTGTGTGTGTGTGTGTGTGTGTGTGTGTGTGTGTGTGTGTGTGTGTGTGTCATATGGACACATATGTGGCCCAGCAAATTTCCTGTAGTTGGTTTTGTCACCATGTGTAGTACTAGGTGCTATGATGACACCAGTATTTGTTAATCATCTCATGCTGCCACTTTAGGTGTCTACTATATGCTGGCATCCCATTCAGTCACCCGATTCCCTTGCATGCTCACATCCATACCATAGATACAGGTAACAACACATACTACAGCAATTGGTAAGGAGAGTGACTTACCTTGTGGGTGTGCCAGTACTGAGGATGGTGCTGGAGGGATGCCTATGTCAGATGCACATAGTACACTCCCTGTACATGGTTGAGCACAGGTAGTGTCATGTTTGGCATCCCTTTTACTATATGAGCGAGTCAGAGTGGTGTCATTCCCTGGGCCCCTTCTGTGTTAGTGTATGTGCTATGCGTTGCCTCTTTGCCAAGGCCAGGCCATACTGGACATGCCTACTTCTGCCTACTGGGGCAGGCTCAGGTTGTTCCTCATCTGAGTCACTCTGTGCCTGTGCAGGCCTTGGCAGTGATGGGGGGGTTGTGTGGCCCTGCCCTGTGCTGTTCCTGCTGCAGCTGTTTCCACAGGATCATATTGTGTAGCATGGCACATACAATGACAATTTGAGTACATGTAGCTGGGGAGTACTGCAAGGCTCCACCAGATGTGTCCAGGCACTGGAACCATGACTTGAGTATCCCAAACACATGCTCTATTACAACTCTAGTCTGTGCGTGTGCCTCATTATGGAGTTCTTGTTCAGGTGTGTGTGCATTCCTGGTGGGTGTCATCAGCCGGGTCTACTTGACATAACCGAAGCGACACTTCACCGACACGCAGAAGACCGAGACGAAAGGACCGACAAGCAAATTGATATGTTGGGTTAGGGTAAGTGTGTGATAGTGACGGACTGTAGTTTAGGGACAGGTTAAGTGAGTTAGGTTCTTTATGTTTTAGGGTGGGTTAAGTGAGTTAGAGTTAGGGTGCAGGTAGGTTGACAGTCTTTAGGTTTAGGGTTAAAGGAGTTAGGTGTGGTAGTGTCGGACCTTAGGGTTAGGGTTTGGGTTAAGGTTAGTGGATATGTCATGTGAGTTGTCGGTGTTGTGTGTTTTCGGTTATTTGGGGTCGGTGTTTTGTGTGTCGGTGAAGTGTCGGTTCGGTTATGTAAAGTAGACCCCATCAGCCACGGCTCCAGTGTGTAACCAGCATCCCCCACTAGGTGACTGTAAGGTATGTCCCCACTGGCAAATCTCTGGTACAGCTGCATCAGATGCCAGATGTGGGAATCATAATAGCTTCCAGGAAGCCAGCACACTCATTCATTATAATGCTCTGGGCAATGCACATGACCTGGTAGTTGATGGAGGGGAAGCCCTTGCGGTTGATGTGGACCCTACCCTGCTCACCAGGTGGTGCTTTGGGGAATAAATTATAACATCAAAGTCTAACAACTTTGAATGTTATAATATTGAACCCAGTAGAGCGAACGCTGGAAATAGCGAAGCTGCAGAACACTGAATACTTTCCTAGGGAAAGTATTCAGTTGGCCATTTCTGCAGCTTCGTTATTTCCTCAACTGTGGAGTGAAGGTTACGGATCAGGTTAAGGTAAGTGTGTGAACAAAGGTGAGCATGCGATTGGGCTCAGGTTAGGTGAGTTAGGGTTAGGACGCAGGTCAGGTAAGTGTGTGATTGTGTGGATGTGAGGGTTAGGGTGGGGTAGGTGAGTTAGGGTTAGGGAGCGGGTAAGGTGAGTGTGCGATAGTGCCGGACCTTAGGGGTTAGGGTTGGGTTAAGGTAAGTGGATAGCTAGTGGTGTATGTATGGTTTAGTGTAGGGTTATGTGAAGTGTGTGTGTGTGGATTATTTATTTTGGTGTGCTTATGTTGTGTGTATGTTTGTCGGAACAGCAATTTTTTTTCCCTGGGAAAAAATTTGCTATTCTGACTGTTCGGTATTCTGGTGTTTCGCTCTGCTGGGTTCGATATTATAACATTCGAAGTTGTAAGACTTCAATGTTATGATATAGACCCGGTGCTTTGATGCATATGTGCATGCAGTCTATAGCACCCACTACCTCAGGGTATTCTGCTACTTGGTGGACGAGATGCATATCGCTGGTCAACGCTTCACATGTGTTGGGGAAATATACATGCTCACCGGCATGTGCTGACATGGCATCCAGGAACTGGTGGAGTACCCTGGATGCTGATGCCTGTGAGATCCGCATGATATCCCCAGTTGGCCTTTGAAAGGTACCTGTAGCTAGTATTCTTAGGCCTACACATACCTTGGTATCCACTGGTATGGGACACCTCTGTTAGTTCTGTGTGTGAGGCATGGCTGGCACAGCTCAACAATTTGCTGTAAGAGGTCCCTGTCCACCCTATAGTGCTCCACTCTCTCTAGCTCATGTAGCCCCTCGTAAGTTACCCTGGGTCTGTACACTCTTCTCTATCTCCTTACTGTGGGTTGGTCGACAGCATTCTCATCCTCACCACCCTCAGCCTCTTCCACATATTGATGTATGATAGCTATTGAAGCCTCTATCATTTTGTTGTATTTGTTTGTTAAATTTCCCCTGCTTGTATACACCGGTGGTGTAGAGTATGTGGGAAAAAACAGAGGGAAAGGTGTTTGCATAGTTTATAGTAGTGTTCTGGGCTGGGCTGGTCTGCTGCCTGTGTAATTGGCTGATTCTGATACATTTTACCTGCCAGCTATGCTAGTTCTCCTAGATTACCTTCCTACTGCTGTTTTCCCTTCCCATTGCCTTCCTGTTTATGCACCACGCAAACACAGTGCTCAAATGTGCACAGAGCTGCTATTTCCTGGTTTACTTTTTTTTTCCCTTTAAAACCCGGTGCATGGTGTGTACACCCGCTTAGGCAATGTAAAGTGTGTTTGGCAGCTTCAGACACACCCGCTTGCATAGCTCTGCAAACCCAAGCCACAGGGCTCCAATCCGCTTACAGTATGCCTGACACACACCCCTATGATGTCAGCTGACTCCTAGGCTCGCACCAAGGTATTCCTGCTCTTACACTGTTGGGTGCTGACTAGCATGCAGGGGAAATCTGGGATTCAGTATCATTCCCCTCATTTGCATAGGATTGCCTGCTGATGCATAGTTGCAGGTCCCATACTGAGCCTCCCCCCTTAGCAACCACTATTCACTGGCCATGTTGTCTTCTGCCTGCCATTGAGTATAATGGCAAAATAGTGATTTTGGTTATAATACTTATTTTAGGAATTTTATTTTATTTTCTGGCCTGATCCCATTTGTGTGCCGTTGCCCTATGCCTAAACAGCCGAGATCGGTGCTGATATTTTTATTTTTGCAACTGTTTTCCATGTCAGTGGCCATATATTTGGCCATTGGCATTCTTTCTACATAATATCCACTCTTTATTTGGACTGTCATGGCTCTGTTTTGTAGTTTGCAGAAATGTACTCAGTTACTAACCGAGTACATTTCTGCAGATTACACTAGCCCTGCACAGCTGGCTTCCAGCTTCCTGGATCGCAAATTCACCTCATTTGCATGGATTTTACCTGCAAATGGGGTAATTTGCATACAGGGGCTGAGTCCATGCAGGACTAGTTAAGGAGCACTCGTGCACATCCCTACAGCTTATTCCTGGATCGCACGGCAGACATATTGCCTGCTGGAGCTCCTGCACTAGTCCTACACACCATGCAGGGCTTGCTGAATCTGGTGGATGATGTTTGAATGCTGAAGCTATCATTTATTCAAATATGCCAGTTAATATTTATCATATTTTGTTATTTCATTTCCAAACAAAATAATCGATAGCTTATATCATTTTTATCATTTTTAGAAAAAAATAAATTACTGGCATTTATTTCCCCGCAACCTCTAATGATAGACTGCAAAACCCTAAGAAGTTCATTCACTCCCATATGTCTGCAGTGCCCTGATATAATCCATACGGGAAACTGTCTTTCTTTAATAAATGATAGATATATTATTACAGTACTAACTTGTGATCTGAGATCCCAGACATTTTAGAACCTATGTCAGCATATTAAAGAATGAATAAAACATCTAGGCTTCATTTTCATGGGCATGTTTTCTTGGGTGCTCATTGTAAGAGATCTGGCTAATAAATTTGACCTGTTGTGACTTTCAGTCCTGAAGTTAACACAGTCATCACATTAAGCAAAATTAAATCATATAAGAGTCACCCTGTCTACTCTAACTAAACTCCTTGCCACTCTGCAACAATGCACCACTGTTGCTATTACTTGACAATATTTTTATTTCCTTTTTTATATATATAGCTGGAGATGCACTTAGTCAATTCACTGCTGGGTGGGTTTTACAGTAATATGCTAGCATGGTTATCCATGAGTAGGAAACTTAAGGTGAAGATGCGAACTCAAGGTCTATTTGCTTTGAAACATCACTGCTATCATCAGCATTTCTGGTAAGTCGATACCACCAAGCTAACATTGGAAGTAAACCCTGCTACAAAAATAGGGTGTGAGTAAATGAGCATGCCTGTGTGGGGTCAAGGAGCATGGAGGGAGCAGAATCAGAAGATAGAGCCATTCAAGCCCTTGTGCCCAAGGGTCATGCTTACCTCCATCTCAACCCTCCATTCCCTGAACATAACCATGTTGATGTCACAACATCTATTTGGTGGCCCTCAGTGTGCACACCAAGCCAAACGTTATTTTCAGGCTTTTGAACAAAAGGAAAGAAAAGAAAATCTTACCAAAGCCTTTTTACCTACTTCAAACAATTAAATAATCTAAAAAGGCATCAAAAGTGGACTTTTCATCTGCCTAATTTCATGCAACAGTCCCCGATTAAAATGGGAAACTAAACGCATGCTATGTTTAGTCTTTTTGTGGAGGTTCAGGTTAACTTGTTGCACACAGATTTATTTTGTAATTTAGCCATCTCTCACTTTCAGGCCACATAAACAAGTGTGTGTGACTGTGTGTGAGTGTGGGTGTATATGTGATGGTTTACTATCAAAAGATCTAAAATCATTTGGTCTAAAGTTCATATGGTCGAGAAATATGGTCGACACATGAATATTAAGTAGGTCATTTGGTCGACAGTTCATTTGGTCGACAGTCTGTCGACATTATGTTGACAACAGTAAAGGATTTCCCTTGTCAGCACTGTTGTGCGACCTCGGAGTTGTAATATATATGTAGGGGGTGTGGGGGGGTGCAGCCCCCCACTGTGCGGTGCAGGGGGACACAGCCCTACTGCAAAAACACTAGTGTTTTTTGCATGTGTCTGTCGACCATATGAACATCGACATTATGAAATCGATCTTTTGAACGTTAGACATTATTATTTCGACCAAATGAATGTCGACCAACTGCCTTTAGATGTTTTGATAGTAAAAAATATGTGACTGTGTATATGTGTGTCTGTACGTGTTTGTGTGGATGTGTGTGTATGTTTTGCCTTCAGCTATTCCCAGCTTCTCTCATCACACTAGTCGCCCATTTTATGGCATTTTAGCCTTCTACAGTAAAATATGATCTCAGATCTCTCCACTGCCTTATTCCATTCTCCTTAATCTGCCCAAATTTCTTTCCCATTCCATCCAGGGTAGCAGCAACAGCTGTACTTTAATTCTGATTTTGTGAAAACAGCTTCTTCTAAACATACTTCCTTCTGTGATCTCACAAATATTACTATCACCTTTACTGTCCAGTTCCCCTCATTAACTCTGTTTTTAGATATCGCACCACATTATATCATCATATTTTTTTACTGTTCCCAGAAAACTAGTTCATGCATTTCAAATAGCATCCTGCTACTTATATATACTAACTCCAAGGTCACACTAACCACCAAAATACAGAAAACACACCACTACACACTCCAAACACACTCACACACACATAAACCCTATCCCAAACCCTTTAAAAAATAACACTTACCTAAAACACCATTGCAACCGCAGGTTCGACATTTCTGGCTTTGGGATACTGCAGTTTCGCACAACTGCAGTTTCAACACTTCGGTCTCGAGATACTGAAATTCGACATTTCAGTATTTCGAGATTCCAAAGTGTAACTATATATATATATATATATATATATATATATATATATATATATATATATGTATATATCCTACACACACATATACACACACACACACGGTTGCAGTCTGTAAGAGTAGATACTCAAAAGGGCAAATGTTTTTTTTTTCCTTGTTTTTCTTCCTGATGGCTGCATTGTATGCAAGATCACATTTGAGCAGGCTTTGGGACTTTGCCATATCCCCACTGTTCTGCAGTCGAGGTGCTGGTGTACATAATTTCAACCCATGGTCCACCTTAGTAATGCCTGCTAATCCTAACCCTGCCCGTAACCATAAAATGCAATTCATAACACTACCACTGCACAAGACAGCTCAGATTCTCACCACACACACATGAATATGTACATACATTAAATTGATCACACACACACACACACACACATGCACACGCACACGCACACGCACACACACACGCGCACACACACACACACACACGCACACACACACACACACACACACACACACACACACACACACACAGCAAGTTTGTCACCTTATGTAACCCTTACCCTTATGTTAAAACACACACACTTGCACACAAACTCCCAAGCCCACCACTTACCTTTGTTTCCCAACAGGAAGTCACCCACAACAGCATCTGCACAAATGTCCTTCACTCAACACATACAGCAGTTGGCTTGTGATACACAAATGAGCATCAACCAGCTGAACTGCTCTTGGGCTTGTAGATTTATAGATGTCCTGTTCCTCCATGATACCTGTCCCAGCCTTCTGATAATGATTGACAGCTCAGCCCCACTTTTCTGATTTTGAGTGTAACCTCCTCCTATTCTCCTTACACCTTCAAGCCTAATCAGGCAGGCCATCACTCCCAGGATGGGGGAAGGGAAGACAGGGCAAAGTAGTTTCCAAGCTTTCCTTATGTGTTGAAATCCTTAGGCCTTTTGAAATAAGAAAAATATTGCAAATCTAAGGAGATGTTGTGAGTTAAAGTGTAATAAAAAACTACAATGATGGTGACCCAACAGAGTGACAGGATATATATTAAAGATTATTCTGAGATAATGAAATAAAAATCCTGCCAAGTTTATTACTGGTGTTAGGCTCTTTTGACAGAAATGTGTAGCAGTGTAAGAATGAACTTGTACACAAGAAGTGATGTCTAATAAGTTAAATTGCTATATTCAGCTAAACAAAAGCTTGACAGTAGTAAAAAGTGTTCAGGTTATGATGATAGAAGAATCCTTAGATTTCATAACATTAGAAAAACCTGCCATCCTTAATACTCTCCTTGTTGATGGCCTACTGTAGTATTAAGTATCTAAGTACATTCCTTGTTTCTTTTTCTGTCATAGCTGAATACAGGGCATGTTAACTAACATACATACAGTTCATCAGAGTCATATTTTAAAAAAGTCAAAGATCAGTCTTTTCTTTGTTTTAATAAATTATATAGTGGGGGGATTTTCCATTCACAATTAAATTACAGCACCTTGTTTTTTTACCAGAAGAATATAGGGACTACTCCAGAACCCAATTTTAGATACCCAGAACATAATTAATGTGTGGGTTGCAAAAATAATTCTTGGATTTAGGTAACTAAGCATATTAGATAATGTAGCCCATTTTAATGGGCTATGAAGCTGACTGATATTATCAGAATGTAATCATTTAAAGCAAATTTCAGTAAAAATGTATTTTGTAAGTGATACCATTTACAGAAGACTGAACTCAAGATCATGGACTTATCTGAGCCTTCAAAATGGTTGTTTATTTTAACAAAACCATAATAAACCCACATGACAGAAACAAACTAGAGTACAAAATTTACCTAATACATCTAAAAATGTCTGAGTACATACAATGAAAAATAAGATAAGGTAGATCAATAGTTGTACCGCCAGAACTTCAGAAATGATTTATGACATTCAATAACTATAGAAATGTAGGAGTTATTTGACAGACAGGAGAACCTAATTTACCAGTCCTACCAACAGTGGGCAAATCATAGAAGTATTCTGACAAATACTTTTAAGTGTTTTATACAGTTTAAGACTCAACCCGGGATTCAATTAACTCTGTGTAATCTTTGTGTGAAGCCTACACGGAGTGTGCATGTTTGTGAGGTGAGCAGCAGTGCTTAATGAATATTCATGCCACAGCTCGCCTTCAAACATAAGCAAGCAGAGTTTCTTGGCGGCCAAGAAATCAAGTAAAGAAACATGGATAGTGAACTTAGTTAAAGTATGGCAAACTGGGTTAGTTGGATTGTGCAGAATGCCACAAGGGCCACAAGGGTTTTTCATATATTAATGTATTATGTTGCAGGGACAGAACAGGACAGTATATGTGTACACTCCAGCATACTGGGCTAGTGTATGTGTATACTCCAGCATACTGGGCTAGCGGAATTGCACTGAATGGCTCACAGACCTTCAGGGTTTTTCATATATTAATGTACGTGTTGCATGCACAGGACATTCCCATTCCAGGCAGCCTGTACAAGTTGTGTCAATGATCTGTAAGGGTACATGGACTGCCATTTATAAGAAACAGTCATGGGAAGTGTGTTTACTGAATAAGGACACACAGATTAAATTTAGGGATGAACACGGGAAAGGAGAACAGGTGAAAAATTGTAATGTATCATATATGAGGGAATGTAAAAGGAAGACAGTTGCAGCTGGAACACTAATCACAATCCCCACATGGCACAGTATGGACTGCACAGTGACAAATGTATATCATGTGACTGTCACACAAGGTGACATAACAGTGGAGGATGTCTGTGTGATATAAGCATCCAGACATGAACAATGGAGAGGACCTGTATCATGGATGTTAAATACAATTGGGGTTGGGTGCATAATGTGAAATTGTACAAAGTGATTTGCCTGAGTATGCCTGTATCATCATCAGAGGCTTCCAACACGTAGGACACAGATATAGGCTCATGGCCAGCAGTAAAACCATCATGCACAATCAAGATATCAGAATAATACCACCAGTAATACCCATATCTCTGACACAACATATGTGCTTCTGAGTGAACATAGATGATTTTGCACCAACGCACTTATACAACTATCAGGACACATCAGCAATCTATGACTGTAATGAAGCACATTCTCCTGACACTAACATATGCAGGAGTTGTCAGGAGACACACTTGACATTATGATCACTATAGGACAGCTGACTAGTGTCCATGGCAGAGATATATATGATGCAATCCTCACTGTCACAAATGTAAAGCATGCCATCAATGTCATTAAACAGCTATGTATGTCATGAATGCATCACCAAAACAGATATCACACATTCACATGGTATTACACCTTGATGGGGGTTTCATGCCATCAGACAGCAATGTTTATGCAACAAAACTAATACCTAGGTTTGCACAAGCAGATGTGTGACAGCTCACAGTGACAAAGGTAGCACACTTCAGTTACACATCATTGGAAGATGTGTAGGGAGGGACATGAGGAAGAGTCTATTGTACTCAGGTATTGGTGTGGTGAAGGCTGTGAAACTATAAAGTTATTATGACCTGTCATGTGGATGTCCTGCATATGCCCAGTAGTTGGGTTACATACAAGGGAGTACTCACCACTGTGGACACATAATGGTGGATATTCCACATACCACATATCCTAGGACACATAACAACTGGTCTGCTGATAGTGTGTGACATCTACATGATCCTTGGTTTGTGCATTTGTTTGCATACTGAAACAAATCCCCACATTTTTTTAATCTCATAATTGCCAAGCTTGTTTTCTGCCTTTCCTGTAACTAGTCTAGTCCAGGTTGAGTGGCAAACTGTTTAGGAGAGCTATATGTCTTGTGATTAGTGTTGTGTTATGGTGGTCGAGTGGGTTTCTGCCTTGGAGGTCTCTGTTGTTTGTGTAGATTTTTATTGAGAGCCTCGGTGAAGCTTCTGAGCCCCCCCAAGCATTTCTGTGTTGGAGGGAAGCCTTCTAGCTTATCAGTGGGAGTGGTAAGCACTAGGTAGCCTATCTACCACAAGTGGAGTGGTTTCTGGCCCAGAAATTGTAGTTATTGGCCGTTTGAGCAAATTTTTCCATCTCTTTCAACTTTCTGGTTTATAAGGACCGCATTTGTGCTTTCCTACTTGTCCTGTAACTACCCTAGTCCAGATACAGATTTGCTGTATCCAGGACTGTTTGTAAGCTTCTGAGCCCCCCCCCAAGGCTTTCTGTGTTGGAGGGAAGCTTTCTAGCTTATCCGTGGGAGTGGTAAGCACTAGGTAGCCTATCTACCACAAGTGGAGTGGTTTCTGGCCCAGAAATTGTAGTTATTGGCCATTTGGGCAGTTCTTCCATCTCTTTCAACTTTCTAATTTAAAAGCCCACGTTTGCGCTTATTTCCCACCTTTCCTGTAACTAGTCTAGTTCAGATATAGACTTGCTGTTTCCAGGACAGTTTGTAAGCTTCTGAGCCCCAGCAAGCCTTCCTGTGTTGGAGGGAAGCCTTCTAGCTTATCAGTGGGAGTGGTAAGCACTAGGTAGCCTATCTCCACAGGAGGAGTGGTTTCTAGCCCAGAAAATGTAGTTCTTTGGCCATTTGGGCAGTTTTTCCATCTCTTTCAACTTTCTGGTTTAAAAGCCTGCATTTGTGCTTGTTTCCTGCCTTTCCTGTAACTAGTCTATCCCAGATACATATTGCTGTATCCAGGACTATTAGTAAGCTTCTGAGCGGTTCCAAAAAGTCTGCTCTTCAATTTTTCCCTTAGATCTGCTAGTTCTCTCCTCTCCTGCACATGTACTAGCTTATTAGTCTAGCACTCTAACAGACTTCATGTAGCAATTACTGTAGCACACAAAAGTGCCACCAGCACTAAACATTCTACAAGGAAACAGCTCCAGTACTTATTATTAATACCCACCCCTCCAGGCATGTCTAAAGGTCAGTTCCCTGTGTTTTCTCCTATTAACCTGGTGAACTTGGGCATCCAGAGGCAATGTAGCAACTGCCTCATGTACAGTGACAACCCTCTCCTCTTACCTCCCAACACTCAGACTTGTGAGAGATGCACTTATATATCCAAATTGAAAGCCACGCACTCTCCAGCCAAGACCAGAATAGCTGGTCAAGAGGAGAAGATCAACACTTGCACAACACCACATGGAAGACATAGCACGCCAGAAAACACACCAGCACTGTCTTCACAAAAAAACATGAACCACACACCTACCTTCACCGAGGCTCTCAATAAAAATCTACACAAACAACAGAGACCTCCAAGGCAGAAACCCACTTGACCACCACAACACAACACTAATCACAAGACATATAGCTCTCCTAAAGAGTTTGCCACTCAACCAAAGCCCCTAAGGCAAAACAGCATGCCCAACACACTAGTCATAGGTGACTCGATAGTGAGGCACACTGATGTCCCACTCACTAAGTTGAATAAGGAGAAAGTAACAGTCAGCTGGCTGTCAGGTGCCAGAATCCGACACATAACGCACACACTCAGGTTCCTCAACAACAGGTACAAATATGACTCTGTCATTGTACATGTGGGTGTGAATGACATGAGATGTACCTCCCTGGACTACATGAAAAGTGACATGGAGGAGCTCTCAGATTATGTAGCCCAGGTGGGTATGACCTTAGCCCTGGGCAGTCTCCTACCATCACCCAGAATGATACCACAGTACAATCAGAAAATGATCGATTTCAATAATTGTCTAAGTTTCTGGTGTCATTCTAAGGGGATCCAATATCTGTCTGCCTGGGATGACATGACTGACAGACCTCGATGCTTTGCCAGAGATGGCCTGCATCTGTCAGCCCTGGGCTTCCAGATACTGACCAAGGCACTTGCCACCTCTATAGTGCCTTTTTTAGGCGGTGTTCCAAAGACCAAATTACCACTGTAACAGCTACAAACAAATGCAATCTGAGGGTCATGCTGCTCAATGCTAGAAGTCTAAATCTCAAAATGCACTCACTCGAAGCACTCCTTAAAATGGAGAACATTGGCATTTGTGCTGTAACAGAGACTTGGTTCAAGACAGCAGAAAGCACCCATGCACTACCAGGCTATAACTCATTCCACACCTTTCAGCACCAGAACTTGGACCAAAGCTCCAAAGGCAGTGGTGTTTCCATATTCATAAAGGATGCACTCATATCCAGACTGGTAGCCCAACATAACGCATCAAGATATACTTCAGGTGCAGCTAGCATTGGGAAAGACAGTGATCCAGGTTGTAACCTGCTATAGATCCCCAACCATGTCCAAAGACTCACACTCCACATTCCTAAGCAACCTGGAGAATATTAGGTTCCAACCTAACACTTTCATAATGGGTGACTTCAACTACCCCTCCATTAACTGGGAAAAATACTCATGTACCAATACACTTGCCCAACATTTCCTGGAATTCATTAATTCCAATGCCATGGACCAGCTTGTTCTTACCCACACTAGAGGTAGCACAATCCTTGACCTGGTCATTACTGACATGGGTGACCATTGCTCTACACCAATAGTCAACTCCTCCCTGGTTAGATCCAACCACAAACTTTGGAAACCTTGGAAATCCACATCCCTCCCACTCACCCCGCATAGGTAACCACCATGAAAAACTTCTCCAAAGCTAACTTTGAGCTCCTGAAAACAGAGGTGGCTAACTTCACAGCACCCATGCAAATGGAGAATAGTTGCATGACCACCAAATCATACACCTATGCACTGTACGAACATGTGCACAAATGCATTGATCTCGCCATACCCAATAGAGCCAAGATGCTCTCTTCCAAAAAGGGAAGCCAATCTGGTGGTCCCCTGCCATAAACAAATTCTACAACAGAAGGAAGAAAGTGATAGGGAATAAGGTAAAGTCCCAAGACTGAAAAAAACTGCCTTATCAGTTTCAACAAAAAAATTGAGATCCCTCATCAAATTCTCTAAAGCTAGCTATAAAAACATAATTGCATCAGACAGTAAACACAACTACAAGGCCTTCTATAGTTATGTAAAGACTCTCCACGGCAATACCCAGATTTGCTCTGAGCTACTGCACAATGATACCTGCTATACTGAGCCAACAGATATTGCCAATATACTGGCTGACAGATTCAGTGCCAACTTTACCACTCTCTCCCCCATCAGAGGACCAATCACAATACCAGTAGATTTCCAGGCAGCAAGTATTACTGCTGCACAGGTTAAAACAGCACTGTCCAAGGCCAAGAATACAGCTTCTATGGGACCTAACAATTTCCCTGATTGTGTTCTACATGAACTACAGAGTGAACTGGCACCTCACCTGTGTGCCCTGCTTATTCACAGCCTCACCTTAGACTTTGTCCCTACCAAATGGTGCACTGCTACAGTCATCCTTCTCCACAAAGGAGGAGCAACTACAGACCCTGGGAACTATCCCCCCATTAGACTGATGAGTCTGATATGCAAAGCTATGGAATGCATCATCATGGACCTAATAAACAAGGATATAGGGAATCTCCAATCTCTGGATCCCATACAGTTTGGTTTTGTGAAGGGTAGATCATGCCTGCTCAACCTGGTTGACTTCTTTGAGTCAGTCACCAGAGCTGTGGATGAAGGCAAGGTGGTTCATATAGCCTACCTTGATCTGGCCAAAGCCTTTGATACCATTCCCCACTCAGGAATCATAGAAAAACTCATTAATCTAGGCATCAACCTTTATATCACTAGGTGGGTTGCAAACTGGCTCACAGATAGAACCCACAATGTGAAAGTAGCTGATTCCAACTCAGACTGCCAACCAGTCGTGCATGGAGTCCCACAGGGTTCAGTCCTGGGTCGTCTCCTGTTTTGTATCTACTTCTCTGAAGTCCAGGCCAACATGAAGGGACTCTGGCTGACAAAGTTCACAGATGATTGCAAATTGGGAGCTATTATTAACTCCCCAAGTGATGTTGACATCATACAGAAAGGCCTCACCGAGACCAGCGATTGGTGTCAGAACCATGGCCTTAAGCGCAATGCAAAAACTGTGTCGTCATCCCCTTTGTGAAAAAAACAGTTCCTATGAATTACCACATCGATGATAGTCCACTGAACACAGAAGACATTATAAGAAATCTGGGAACACAGGTTGATAGCAACCTCTCTTTTGACCACCACATTGCCAATGTGGTCGGAAAGTCCTATGTGGCACATCTTATTACTAAGGGTTTTGCATCCAGGACGAAAGAGGTCATTGCCTCCCTCTACTCTTCCCTCTTTAGGCCAATCACCAAGTACAATGCCCCATTTGGCATGTACCTCACTAGACACCTGCAACAAATGGAGAGGCCACAAAAGTACCTCACAAAGAGGATGCTAGGCCTTAAACACTTGTCCTATATAGACAGACTCAAAAAACTCCAACTATTCTCTGTCTCATATCGCCTACTTAGAACCGATCTCTGCTTGACTTACAAACCCATGTCTGACCCAGCTCTGTTAGAAATGCTACATCTAAAGAAATCCCAAGCCCTCCGCACCACACTCTCCAGAGAGCGCAACCTCATTACCACAATAAACAGAACAAGCTGGAGGGACAGGTTCATAACCCAGAGACTGCCCATGCTATGGAATAGACTTCCCATACATGTCAAACAGAACCTCACTGGCCCTCTTCAACAGAAATCTTGATGAGTGGATGGGAAATAGAAAATTTACCCCAGGGATTACTACAGTAGCTCTTCTCAACAGAGGCACTGGGAACTAAGGTCAGATGGCACAATGCCAGGGTAATCCTATGGGCTAGGCTTATAAAGGCTCCTGGGCCATTAGCCTAGTACATACCTATAATCCTATGAACCTATGATGTTGTCATGGCTGTGGCAGCAATCTTTGATGTGTGTTGATACTGTCTGTATTATACCAATATCACAGTTTGAGTCAATGATTGTCCACAATCTGTAGTCCTCCAATCAGCTGTTGGGATGCAGGATTTGTATATCATTGTTGGGACACAGAACTGTATGTCATTCTTGATGTCTGTGATTTCAATCATGGACAGGAAAGAGCCTAGTAGACAGACCTGATCTACACATTTGATTACTGGACACGAGATATAGGTCACTGCACACATTTCTACATATTTAGATGCCATGTATGTGATCCACTGTTCTACCCACTTGGTGATATAGGTGTTGATGGCCACATCTGTCATTGTGGAGTGAACACCTCAGTGTGGACTCCTGTCAACTGCCTTGGCCTTTTCAAGTTCCACAGGATGAAGCTCTTTGAGGATATCTGACAGATGTAACAGATATAGATGTAGTATCAAAAACTCACACATGTCTGTTGCACACAGCCAGGATATTACTAGTGCCCATTTAGAGAAAGTCCATGATAGCATGTTGGTCTACCTCACAGATCAGGAGAGTCAGGATGTGTCTATAGATACATGCATGCATCAGGTGCTGTCCCCAGCCCACTCGGATGCATGTCAAAGTGCACCCTTCTACAGGAACATAGTCCATCTGGATGGTGTGTTGAAGTGTTTATCACACTGTGGCAGGTAGGTGTATGTTCTGAGACATGCTATAGGTGATCTGTGATGTTGTCACAGCCCATTGTTTCTGTGTGATAGGCCTGCATGAGGGTAACACAGTGCACACTGTTTAGCTTGATCTGTCCTAGAGATTAGACACAATCGCCCTACTCAGGTATCATTAACAAACTCTACCAACTGAGGATTAACACCTATGTCACTAGATGGTTAACCAATGTCCTCATCGACAGATCATATACTATGAAAGTTGATGAATCAACCTCTATTATTACAGCTGTCACCATTGATGTACCTCAAGGATCTGTGCTGGGCACTATACTGTTTGGAATCTATTTCTCAACAGTCCAGGCTACAAATTATGATCTGTAGCTTACCAGATTTGCTGATTCATGCATATTGGTTTCAATCATCGAGTCTGCCAATGATCTGAATATAGTACAAGAGGAGCTAGCATACATAATTGATTGGTGCCAAAGCCACACGGTCTGCTAATAAATATAGAATGTATCAAGATTTGTGCAATTTCCTGGTAAATACACCATTGACAATACTCCCCCTATGCTGAAACTAGTGGTGCAAGAATTGGGAATGCACATAGATAGAAATGCTACATCGTGCACCTCAGAAGTCAGGCCATTGTATCCAGATCTGAGAAGGATATAACACTGTACTCAAACCTCATTTGAGCACTAATACAGTATAATGCTTCATTTTGCATGTACCTCACCAGACACCTGCAGCAGCTGGACAGACCACAGGGATTTCACACCAATAAAATACAGGTCCTACAAACCATGCCATGATGTATGTGGATATACTAAAAGCTTTGTTCTGGAAATCTGTATAGGAAAGGATGATGTGACTTGTGCCAGAACTACAGGACATCAATGAACCCACCCTGATAGCTGCACTGCATATCTGCATATCAGCATAGTCTGTTGAGATGAAGATGGTAAAAGCAATGTCCCACATGCTGTTGTAAAATGGCCTCTCTAATATCAAGCAAGTGAACAAACACACACGTGCACAGTTGACTGCAGTGAAAATAGAACCCCTATCTATCTAAGTACATAGACCACAGAAAACAATACTTTGCACATGTGCCACAGCAGAAGTCTGACTTGGAGTGTCTCAAACAACACTTTATATCTGATGACACTAGCAGTGTCTCTTGAGGATAATGTTGGAGTGAACAACCTGAGACGTACCTCACTGGACTATATGAAAAGAGATATGACTGAGCTCTCTGAGTATGTGTACGAGTCAGGTATATGCCTAGACTTGAAAAGCATATTAATCTCACCTAGAATGATGCCACAGTATAAACAAAAATCAATCGATTTCAATAATTGGCTTAGTTTTTGGTGTCATTCAAAGGGGATCCAGTTCCTGTCAGCCTGGGAAGCCATGGTCGATAAACCTCACTGCTTTGCCAGAGACAGTTTGCACCTGGCACCTCTAGGCATTTGGCTGCTGGCAAAGGCTCTTGCTTCTCCCATAGCGCCTTTTTTAGTCATGGTCTTGAAAACAAACTTACCAATGTGAAATTTGCCAATCATAAAAAATAAGAGTCATGCTGCTAAATGCTAAGAGCTTAAACCAAAAACTACACACTCTGGAATAATTTCTGTCACTAGAAGATATAGATGTCTGTGCAGTCATAGAAACCTGGTTCAAGGCCTCAGAAAGTAACCCAGCCTTGCAAGGCTACAATGCCTTCCACACCTTCAGACTGCAAAATTAACATGTGAGAACCAAAGGAAGTGGTGTTTCTATCTATTATTAGAGATAAGTTCACCTCCCGTCAATTAGACTGGACAACTCCATGGAATTACTCCAAGTTTAGGGTGTGGTGGGTAAGATCCCCATTCAAGTCATAAGCCAGTTACAGTTCCCCCTCCATGAGTCATAATGCACACAAAGCCTACTTGACTAAACTGGAGACAATCCAAATATTACCAAACACTCTGGTTATGGGGGATTTCAATTATCCCATCATTAACTGGGAAAGATACTCTAGCCCTAACTCACTAGTGCAAAAGTTCCTTGACTTTGTTAACTCAAATTCCCTAGAACAAATTGTTCATACGAAGACAAGAGGAACAAACATGCTAGATCTGGTCCTCACTAACATGTCAAACAGATGCACTGCCATAACTGTTGGACCCTCATTAGTTAAATCTGATCACATATCAGTCACCTTGAAGCTGACACTAACACCAGAACTCACAAAGGGCAAAATCATACTAAAAAACTTCACCGTGGAAAACTATATCATCCTAGGTGATGGTATAAATAAATTCCAAGCCCCACCCCAACTGGAAGTGGTAACTACACTGAAGCTTACACTAAAGCCCTGTACAATCACTTGCATAATTGTACAGACTTGGCTGTACCAAAAAGAATCAAAGCCAGAACCCAAGTAAAAACAAGCCATCATGGTGACCATCCAGCATCAGCAAACCTTACAATAAATGCATAAAGTTGCTGTCCAAGAAAATAAAGGTGAGACCCCAGCAATGGAAAAGCATGCTCCTCAGCCTCAATAGGCAAATAAGACAACTTGTTAAATCCTCTAAGGGCTTCTTTGAAAAAGTTTAGCAAGCACAGCCAAGGATTACTATAAGGCCTTTGACAACTACATATGTAGCCTAAAGGTAGGACCCAAGCATGTGCAGAACTAGTGACCAACTGTATCACACACACTGACACCACAGAGATAGCAAACCTGCTAGCTGTTAAGTTTGGCTACAATTTCACTCCCTTATCCCCTCCAAACCTATCACAAACCATTTCCCAACTTCCCCCACCCTACATATCCAAAGAACAGGTCATTAAAGCCTTGTCCAAGGCATAAAGCACAGCCTCTATGGGACCAGACGGCATCCCAAGCTGTCTTCTAAACAAGCTAAAACATGAACTAGCATCATCATTAAGTACCTTTTTCAATCATAGCCTAAACAGAGGCTTTGTTCCTGTGGAATGGAGAACAGCAAAAGTTATTCCCCTCCACAAAAGTGGCTTAGCAACAGACATGGAAAATTAAAGACCCATAGGCCTGACCAGCCTCCTCTGTAATACCATGGAACATATCATTATGGACCTCATAAATAAAGATATAGGTGATGTCCAAACCCAGGATCCTACCCAATTCGGCTTCATCAGTGACAAGTCCTGCCTATTAAATCTGGTGGATTTTTTTGAAAATGTGACCAGGGCCATTGACGAAGGTAAATCTGTGCACACAGCATACCTTGACATGGCAAAGGCTTTTGACACAATCCTGCCCTCAGGCATTACAGATAAACTTAGCAAACTGAATGTAAACCCCTTCATTGTAAGATAGGTTGCCAACTGATTCACAAACCAGACACACATTATCAAAATAGGTAAATCCACATCAACCAGCAGACCTGTTACCAATGGGGTGCCACATGGGTCAGTGCTGTGCCCTCTACTGTTTTGTATATACTTCTGAGAAGTTCAGCTCAAAACTAAGGGATTGTGGCTGACCAAGTTTGCAGACAACAGCAAACTGGTTACATTTATTGAATCCCCAAATGATGTCAGTATACTCCAGGAGGATATTACGCAGACGAATGACTGGTGTCTTAGTCAGAGCCTCAAACTGAATGCAAAGAAGTGCATCATCATTCCCTTCAGCACAATGCCCCTTCACACTATCAAATCAATAACAATACCCTAAGTACCCACTAAGTGGTAAGGGAGCCGGGATCACAAGTTGACTGTGACCTTAACTTCGACCACCATGTGTCTACTGTAGTAAGGAAGGCTTTCTATGTAGCACACTTGATTAGTAAATGCATCACCTCAAGAGCAAAAGATGTTATAACCCCACTACACTCGACACTAATCTGGCCCATAGTTGAGTATAACACCCTGTTCAGTATGTAGCATGCAAAGCACCTGCAGCAATTGGAGAGACCTCAGAGGTTTCTAACAAAAAAGATGAAGGGACTCTAGCACATGCCTTACACAGACTAACTAAAGTCTCTGTCACTATACTCTGTGTCATATAGACTTCTTAGGGGAAATTTATGCCTGGCTTACAAATTGATCTCAGTCCCAAATCTAATGAACTTGCTACATATCCGTAAATCAAACAGAATTAGGGCTACTCATTCCAGGGACCAAAATATGGCCTTCAACTTAAATAGGACATACTGGAGGGACAGATTTATCTCCCAGCAACTGCTGCATCTTTGGAATAGGTTACCTATTCATGTGAAACAGAGCACCTCTATGACACTGTTCAAGAGGAACCTGGATGAGTGGATGGCCCCATAAATTCTTACCGGGGATAGCTCCTACAACCCTCCTGGACATGGACAGCCATTACTAAATGCAATTTTGGGTATTAAGTAACATTTCTGTGGTACTACATTGGCATGAAGCAGGAAGGCTTAAAATGACCTCCAGGCTGATAGCCTAGTAATCTCCTATAATCCTATGATCCTATGACTCATGGGGCTTTCTTCCCTGGACTTAGTGTGCTGTATTTATTGGTACACCAGCTATATCCTACCAGTGGTACTGTTAACTATCCCTCTTAACATCTAGTCCCAGCTTTTTCTTTGGCCTTCCATTTTAGTCTGGATGTCCTAATCAATCTGAGAAACTGTAGGTAGGTACTCCATTGTAAAGGAGATACTGATCTGATAACAGTTTCCACCAACACACTCTACAAAGATTGTGCCCAGCAGGGGAAGATTTCTAGTGGTGGGTTTAGCCATGCTACCCTAACATAATTTCTACCCACACCTCCTTACTTAACTTTTAAACTCTCCTTCAGTATGCATTCTCCAGTCAACCATCCCTACCCACAGTTCCCTGCCTCTGCATGCTGTACCCCCTCCCTACCTACGTCAATCTATTCCCATCTTAACCACTCCTACCTCCAACCATTACTACTCTGCTACTGAAATCTCTGGTCTCTCTAATCTCTACCACCCCATGACACTCCATCCCATTTATTTTCCTTTGTAACTCATTCTAAATACTTGCTTATACTCTAATGATTGTTAGTGTTTAAGGCTACTCTATCCTATAGACAAAAACATTAGCTAACTTAGGTTATAGATCTTTCTCATAGAAACAACATCAATACTCACCCCTTTTGACTTACTTGTGCAGCTTACTCGATAGCTTCGCTATACACTAATTATAGCTACTGTGTAAGGTTGCTCTGTCCCACAGAAAAATATATTAACTAACTTCAGTCAATAACTACAACTTCTGTCTGTTCTATCTGCACTCACTGTGCACATTGTATCAGCTACATTTTCCTTCTTTCCTATCCTTAACTATTTAGTCCCATCCATTCTTTATTTCCCATTCCAACTGGATAACTGCATTCCTTTACTTTATCCAAACTCTGTCCTCATGTGTCAAACTCATTTTTATCAGTTGTCACTACACCAAAGCACACTAACTTCTCCAAATACCTTCTCAACCTGTACTACAAAAATACATAACCCATTTACTGTTACCCCAAATGTCTGCAGCATAACTTTTATGTATGTATTAACAATTATATACCAACAAAATAAATCTTTGCTACAAATCCTATACCCCTGATCAATCCTCACCTATTCAGTCCTCTTTGTTTTCACTCAATCGATCAATAATACATTTGAATGTAATAACTTCAGTAAAAAAAGAAAATACATTTGACTGGATGCTATCTAAAGAATCCACAAAAATAAACAAATAAATAAATAAATAAATAAATAACATGTTGAAATGTGATCAGACATCTTAAGTGACACCATTCCACCTACCCAATTTGGCACTCCAACAAAAATCATAAAACTCCTCACTGGAATTCAGTCGTAAATTTCTTTAACATATGAAAACACACCTTTATAATAGGTTCATAGGTTCACAGGTATTTACTAATCTATTGAGCCATACGGATCCTTAGAAGCCTAGCAGCAAGATGTTGTTACATTTTAAAGTACAAAATACCCTAGGACCCTTGTATTTTAAGTACAAATAGCTCAGAGCCAGGAAGACATTTACATACATTCTCTATCCATAAAGGAGAAAGGTAGCAAATCAGTGGTGAACTTGAGATTTACCATCCATTCTTCCAGCTTACACTCAAATAGAATAAGAGATGTGCTTTGCTTTATGTGGAGAGGAAGACAACTCCAAAAAAGTGGTATTCTCTGTGATACATATCCATTCCTTCTACATGTTCTATTTATGTTACAGGAATGATTACTGTTTCTTAAGTGTGTGTTTATGCCACCATAGGACTTATAGTTCTGCAGTACTTCTGAAAACATTACATTGATTGAAGCTCTGTAAACAAGGAAGAGGTCATCCCTCAGCAACCTGTAAGATACCAAGAAGAGGAGCAGGTCTTTTTAGATGGTCAGTGTAGCTTTTGTGCTTTAGACCCTTGATATTCTTGGTGAGAAAGAATGACCACTCAAGCTGTGTCAAGTGTTTGGATAAGTATATACTGAACAGGGCATTATATTCTGCCTGACAAAAGGCCGAATACTGTGGAATGATCATATCCTTTGACCTGGTAGCCGTACCCTTACTCATAAATTGTGCAATGAATAATGACCTTCTCACAATAGTGGATGTCGTATGTCTCGTGTATTCAAATGAGACACTGAGGCTGGGTATGTGTTCAAGTCATTTATTATACATACACACATCAGGAGCTGTAACCTGTACATATACTTCATATGCTTACTGACTGACTTGTTACTTCTAACACACACATACACACACACACACACACACACACACACACACACACACACACACACACACACACACACACACACACACACACACACACACACGCGTGCGCACGCACATGAGCACATGCACACACACACACACACACACATGTGCATCTCCATTCAAATTTACATTCACACTGACTGACTATACAAAGTGGCACTGATCTTGCACATGCTCAGTAACTTATATGCATGTGCTCTCTAGCTACAGTGGCTGACTAGGTTCAATATACACACTGATCTACATCCTCCCTCTTAATTTTGTTTGATATTGCAAAATACAAAAACAAAGGCATATTTAAGAGCTAGACATTATTTCAACATTTCAACAAAACATAACTGATTTCAAGTCCAAATAGCTGTGTATTTAGGACTGGTTTGCAAATTCTAGCCGATCTGGTTACATAGAAATTCTGATTGGGTTTAGCAACAGGGGCAGTATTTTGGGATTCATTCAATACTGGACCATCTGGGTTTACATCAGAGTTGTTTGAAGAAAGCACACTATCGTTTTGAATTTGAACAGTTGACAAGTCACTGAAAATTAGAGTCGTTGGCTCAGGCAATCTGCTATGGCACTGGTTCTGAGACAGGTAACACATGTCTAGGATTCCTTCTATAATCCATTCCTCAGATTGTATGATGTAAGATCTCAGTTCCTTACAAATATCCTTCACGATTTCTACACGATCACAACCTTTGGATGTTTGCATTCTCACAACTTTTCCTTGTAAAAATGCTTGAAGGAATTTACTGGTCTTAGTACAACATTTATGACTGATGTTTTCTCGAAGTTGAGAATTGACCACTCTATTGTTCTTTGGATTCGGTACAATTGTTTGCTGATTGGAAGAGTTGTTTGTGTTTGTCTGGACATCAGTCTTTGAACAGGTGAACCAAGCAAGCTGTCTTGAGGAATGTTTCTGAGATTGAGTGAGTTAAGGAAAACATCGGTACCATCTATTTTGGATTTCTCCAACAAATGCTTTGCACTACAAACTTTACCTTCGGTTATTTGCTTGTGGATACTTAGAACTACTGGTAATATAAACAAAGTCCAAAGACACAGCAAATTTATTAAACTGCTGACTTGTAAACTGTGCACCATTGTCAGACATGACTTTGTGGGGACTACCATGGACAGAAAAATGTCTCTTCAATTTTGTAATGACTGTGCTGCATATCAATTTATGAAGTAGGTCAATTTCAAACCAATTTGTGTAAGAGTCTACTAACACCAATAATGCTGCCCATTCCATTCAAAAATATCTACAGCAACCGTTGGCCATGGTAATTCAGGAATTTGATGTAGCTGAAGTGGTTCTTTTTGTTGATGTGGTTAAGGTAGTGTTGCAAATTGAACATGCTTAGAGTTTCCCTCTCTATATCTTTAGACATAGAATGCAAAATGCAATGCCTCTTGCCCTTCTTTTGGTTGAATCAGTACCTGGGTGACCATGACACAAAATATTGATATATTCCTGTTGTAATGCTTCAGGAATTACTACCTTTGGACCTTTCACGATGATTCCATCTTCCATCATGAATTCATCTCTGTAAGGAAAATACTGCTGAATGTCAAGTAGTAAACTAGTTTGTGATGTTGGCCATCCTTGACTGATAATGTGTTTTAGCTTCTGGAGAATTGGGTCGGAAGGTGTGCAATTTCTTAGTTCATCAAGCAGCGATGATGAAACATTCCTGACTTCTATGACTTCAAAGTCTGCTGTTTCATTCTCATGCTGCAGCGGTGATGAAACATTTCTGACTTCTATGACTTCAAAGTCTGCTGTTTTATTCTCATGCTGCAGTGATGATGAAACATTTCAGACTTCTATAACTTCAAAGGCTGCTGTTTCATTCTCATGCTGCAGCGATGATGAAACATTTCTGAATTCTATGACTTCAAAGTCTGCTGTTTCATTCTCATGCTGCCTTGTCATTTGTCTGAGTGTGCGGGACAAATCATCAACAAGGTACAAGTGTTTACCCTTTTTGTAAACAATACTGAAACTGTACTTTTGCAATTTTAACAATCATGTATTGCAATTGATCTGGGGCTGTATGTATTGGCTTTTTCAAAATTGTCACTAGTGGTTGGTGATTAGTCTCTATTTGGATAGGTCTGCCATAAATATAATCACTGAACTTCAAACGTGAACACTACTGTCAAAAATGATTTCTCTGTTTGTACATAATGCATTTCTGTTTGAGTTAAAGTTCTTAATGCATAGGCTGCTTATATGCCTTCTTGAAGAAATGCTGTGCCAAGTTCGTACCTTGAAGCATCACAGGTTTGTGAACATCATAATGTCTCAATGTGGTTGGACTGGGAATTTTCTTCATCAGAATATCAAATGCTCTTTGGTGTTGTTCCAACCAGGACCAGTTTACATTTTTGCATGTCAACTCATGTAATGGTGCAAAAAGCTCACTCAAGTCTGGGATGAACTTTCCTAAATAGCTGACCATACCTAGAAAATGTAAAGATGTAACATTCTCTGGAACTGGTATTTCAACAACTGTTGTTTTCTTAGATGGATCTGGTTGTAAGTCAGAACTTGTAAACAAATGCCCCACGTAAGTAACTTCTTTCAGTTTAAATTTACATTTCTGAGGATTCAGTTTAAGATTTACTTCACGTGCACGGTCTAGAATTTTCCTGAGATTTCTGTCATGTTCATCTTCACCATTGCCCTCAACAATAATGTCGTCTACTGTAACAGCACATGGATAACCAGAAAAAAATTTGTTCCATGGCACATTGAAATACTTCCCTGGCAGAATTGATTCCAAATGGCATTTTCAAAAATTTGTATTTATCAAATGGGCAAAGTAGCTCCAATTGCAGAAAAGATCAAAGAAAACAGATTATGATGGTAGGGGCACATGTGTAGAAAAGCAGAAGACAATCTGGTGAGGGAGATTTGGGACAGTCAGGAAGAAGGTAAGAGGAAGCGAGGGTGTCCAGCAAAGAGGTGGATGGATTGTGTGAAAAAAGATCTCTGACAGTCAAGCATAAGTGTGGCACTGAATCGAGAGAGTTGGTGACAGTTAATATGATACCCCAACCCCATGTAATTGGGAAAAAGGGGATGATGATTTATCAAATGATGTACTGAATGTGGTTAACAATGAAGATTTGCGATCCAGTGAAATTTGCCAAAAGGAGCTTTTTGCATCTAAGACTGAGAAAACAGTGAAATTTGGCATGAGAGCAGCTATCTCTTCTACTGTACACATTGGATGATGAGGATGCATAAGTGCTTTGTTTAAGTCTCTTGGATCAATACATATCTGAGTATCATCTGAACATTTCTTTTGAGCTACAACTATGGAGGATGCTCATTCAGTTGGTTCTTCTACTGGAATAAGGACACCTAAATTCACCATTTTTTCTAGTTCTGCTTTTACTTTGCTCTGCATTGCTACTGGAATCATCCATGCTTGTCTGACAACTGGACTTATTTCATGGCTTAACTTCATGGAATATGTGACTGGAAATTTACCAAGCTCATCTGTGAAAATATCAGTATATTCACTAAAAATACTCTGTGTAAAACTATCATTGTTACTCAGACTTATATGGTGGACCTCTTTATTAAATGAAATCAGTCCCGTTCTTAGAATGCCTTTGAAGCCTAACAGTGAAGGCACATGTCTTTGGACTACATAAAACTGCAAGTCATAGCTGTTTACAGCAGAATGGCATGAAAATAACTACTGTACCATGAGTTTGAAACTCTTCACCAGCATAAGCATCTAGCTTTGCACACTTTGCTGAATCAAGTGTCTCACCAGCTTTTACTTTAGCAAACATTTGTGCTGATATAAGATTGCAATTAGATCCAGTGTCTGCTAGCACTACAGGTTTCCCATTAATTTGTACAGTACAAAATATTTCACTCTTTGATGACAACTGATAATCTGCTGTATTAACTGTTTCATCGATCACAGACACACCGTCAACATAAAACGTTTGCTCACAGCTTTTGGAGTTTGCTACAGTCTCTATTTGATTTACTTGCTTCTTCTGATACTTTCTTTTAATATAAGCTTGTGACACTTCAGACTTGCAAAACCTTTTGAAATGATTCCACTTTATATATTTAAAAAAATTGATGACCAAAATCTCTTTTCCAGTTTAGGTTCATGACTGCCTCCACAATTGCAATAGTTAAAATGAGGTTGGATGTGGCACTGCCTCTTGGTTTATATTTATTTTTCATCTTAACTTTCTCCCACACACTATCAACATTCGCACTAGCAGATACCCCAAACATGATTTTCTCATTTGTAAGCATATTCATATGCTTTTTTGTAATCTCATGTACGTGACACATCTCAATGGCTTAGCTCAATGTTAATTCACTATCTCAAAGCAAACTCTTTCTCACTGCATCATTATTAATACCACATTCAAGACAGTCTTTTATCAGCTCATCTCGTAGATCACCAAATCTGCATGTTTTTTCTTTATTTCTTAAGTCTGTAATATATGCTGCAATAGCTTCACCAGGATTTCGATTTCTTGTGCAAAATTTGTGATTTACATTAAAATTTAACACTAAATTAACAATTACAAACATTAGAAATTAAAAACATTAAATTAAAATTTACATTTTAAGCGCTCAGAGTCTTCCTGCATTTCAATTGGTATCTCAGTATGGCAGTTCTCCCCCTCCCCTGCATCCAAGGCAGTTACATACACAAATGAATGTTCATACTCAATAGCCTCTGAGCCTGCTAAATTGAAAACTATAAATGCTCTTGTAAGTGTGCCTTTATCAGAAAATGCAGCCTGTCTGAAAATATCCTATTCCTGCACAAACACCCGCCAGTTCTTAACAATATTATTATCAAATGCCAGTGGTTCAGGTCTGCAAAATCCCTGCACCATAACAACAAATGTCTATTATACATAAGTTTACGCCTGATACTTTAACACTGCAAATACAGTGAACACTCCGGACACTTTGGACACTTCGAAAAGTCTTAGTTACTGCAAAAAAGTTGGTCATTGTGAAAAAAAACTAGGGCATTTTAGCCTTTTTGAACATTTTAAACACCTTGGGGATTATTTCAACCACTTTAAATATTATGCCACTATCTTGGACATTTTGAACAGCTCGGAAATTATTTTGAATGCTTTGAATACTATGCCACATGCTTGGTGACTGAAAATCATTAGAAACAAGTTTAAGTAACTTCAAATAACTGTTGACCTGTTTGTGAGTTTACTCTTGGATATTACTCCACTTCTAATTGTGTACCTCATAGTTTGCAAGCTGCTTCAACTTTGGATCCCATTCTGATACCATGCCACATGCCTCAAGTATTCAAATGAGACACCAATGCTGGGTATGCATTCAAGACATTTATTATACATACACACATCAGGAGCTGTAACTTGTACATATACTTTGTATTTCATATGCTTACTGACTGACTTGTTACTTCTAACACACACACACACATGCAACTCCATTCAAGCTTACATTAACACTGACTGACTACACAAAATGGCACTGATCTGGCTCGTGCTCAGTAACTTATATGCATGTGCTGTCTAGCTACATTGGCTGACTAGGTTCAATATACACACTGATCTACAGTGGATACATGGTGAATAAAGACAGTTCATTGTCTACATAATTTCCCAGGTACATAAAAACTGGATTAGTTTTCAAGAGTGTGCTGTGAATGTCATAGTTACAATGGATGTCATACATGCTGACGTATACATTCTTACATTTTTTGGCATTTAGTTTTAGGCCATGGTTTTGACACCAGCTATTGGTTTAGGAAAGGCTGTCTTGGTGGATCTTAGTGTCTTTTGTAGAGTTTATGATGGCAGCAAGTTTATGGTCATCTGCAAACTTGGTCAGCCATGAACTTTTAAAATTAGTTTTGACTTCTGAGAAGTTAATGACAAAGAGGAGTGGTCCAAGAACTGACCCCTGGGATACACTGCTAGCACCAAGTGTAATTTTCTGGGTTCTCTTAGTAATTCTGTTTGATATCTAATGACTTATGTGTGGATTTACATTCAGCTGGATAAGTTAATCAACTATTATCTAGCCACACAGAAACAGTCTTGTTGGCCTTGGATAGTACTTTAGGATAGGATTTCTTCTTGGGAAATTGGAGGACGGTGGATGCTGCTAGTAGATTTGCTATGCCTTCTTGGTCTGACTGTGTGATATCATTTGCTATAACTTTCAGCAGTGTTGAACATTGTTTCTGAGTTTTCAAACATAGCTGAAGAAGGCTTAGTGGTTGTCTTTTGTCTGGTGGCTATTTTTACCTCATATCTACCTTTGGATGATTTGATCAGGGTCTTGAGTTCCCTGTTAAGTTTATCATCTATGTTCTTGACATCTAGAGAGTTGCATGTATTTATACATGCAATAAACATTTTTTTTCTTTACTGTACATCCTGTTATATTTGAGTTCTGCCTTTTTTTTTTATTTGGCATTGTATTGACTTCAGAGGAAGACATGCGTCAATGCATCTAATTTCATGCAAACAAAATTAGGTGGCAATAATTCTGCATATGCAGAGGAAGTCATCAGGTTTGAAAGGTATGTTGAATTTAGCCAGGTCATCACTCAGTTTCAGAAGTTTATCTTTAGCATAATCTGTGTAAACCAAGATATTGACGTATGTTTCCAGTTTCAGTTTTCTGGTGAATGTGACTGATTTATGGTCCAATTTGACTAGGGTGAAAGTTACAACTGAAAGGGAACAGAGCTGTTTTATGTTGGTGAGAACCAAATCAAGGATTTTGTTGTCCCTAGTTGGGGTATGGACTAGATGGTCCAGTGAGTATGCATTTATGAAATCCAGCAATCACTCGGCATACATGTTAGGGGATATATAAGTCTCTCCATTGATGGAGGAGTAGGTGATGTCCCCTAGGTAAGCAGAGTTTGGCTGAATACATAAGGACTCCAAACTAGTCAGGTAGGAGGAATGGGTCAAGGAGACCATACAATATGTCCTATAGTTGTCTAGAGTGTGATAAGGCATTTTATTAATTGTAAGTTTTACATGGAGGTAGGGTTGAATTCAGCACAAAGCAACCTAGGCAGCTGCCTAGGGCCTGGTGCTGGGGGAGGGGGGTGTCAACCACAACATTTAATTTAAAAAAATCCTGCTTGCACCCACACCATTAAGTGTTTCATTGCAAACAAACACTGTTGCTATTTTGTGATGCAGCATGTTCACATCCAAACAGTGCTGCTTAACATGCAATGAGATGGATCACAAATCTCCACACCATTTATATATTTTTTTAACTGTTCAGTTTTCCTTCCCACGAAACACTGTTGCTATTATGAAATGCAGCATATCACATCCAAACATCGCTGCTTTCTGTTCCTGCTCAGGAATTCCATTTCTCACAGCAGAATGAGTGGAATAGGGACAAGTTGTTAGAATTTCTCACAGCAGTACTAGGTGGGATTCAGTTTCTCACAGTAAGGACAAGTGGATAGAATTTCTCACAGCAGTACTAAAGGTACTTGTTTGTGTGTATGTGTAACATACCTCCCAACCATACCAAATTACTCGGTTTATACCAAGTTTTGGGGTCCACATAATGGGGTGCCATGATTCTTGAGTGGCACCCCTTAATTTCCAATTTCCTGGCTTTTTTTAATTTAAAGAAATTTAGTTTGGCGTTTTGAGCTGATGTCGTAGTGTGTGCAATGATGTCAGCTCCATGAAACAGCCAGCTAGCCTGTCAGAATTGAGCAATAGGCTCATGTGCATGTATTTCCTGCCTGCTCCAGCAAGCCAGAAGGGAATGTGTAGCTGCAGTTATGTGGCAACAAGCTTTTTGGATTTATTATGTCACGGCTTGAACAGAGGCTGCAGGAACAAGTATGGATTTATGTGGCGGCTTTCTGGATTTATTTCATATGTTGTGGCTTGAACGGAGACAGAAGACTTCCTCACAGATTAAGTTTTTGAGGTATTTATTATGCAGCTGTGGAGTGTGTGTGTGTGTGTGTGTGTGTGTGTGTGTGTGTGTGTGTGTGTGTGTGTGTGTGTGTGTGTGTTTGTATGTGTGTGTGTTGTCTCTGTTCCATGTATATCACCATGATAAATTGCATCTTAATGTATATTTGGAGTATTCTGTAGTATTTTTGTCAACTCCATATTTTTAGCAATTATACTTTTTTATGCCTTTATTTTACTTCTTCATTATACTACAATCCTTTATTTGCTCTATAGAATGGTTAGGCCACTATCTGCACATTGTATTGTATTACTGCGATGACATAAAAGTGCTATCTGTAGAAGCTGACTGTTGACTACAAGTTAATTTAAGGGAATAGACCTAGGCTGGGATTGACAAAGATACAGCATATAGTGCAAAACAAATTACTATGTACCAGTTTTATTTTCTTTCTTTGCAGTTTAAAATACTGTGCCCATATATGTACTTTACATATACTCGTGCAAAAATATTTATCTGAGATGCATATATGGCCACATTAGTCTAAATTAAAAATAAAGAAGGAAAAAATAGCATACATTCATTATGGTTCCTGTTGATAGATCAACAGCACTTCCCTCAAATGCTGTAGCAAGTTTCGCTGACAGTGTAGTTTTATTTTATTGTCCACTGCTGTGTGACCTCAGAGTAGGTATGTTTAAGTTCAAGGTGTGTGAGGAGGGCAAGAGGGACTTGCCCCATGCAAAAGAACCTTACCTCTGAGGTTCAGCAAAACTTGTTTCATTCTTTTTCCAATGATTGTTCAGCACTTAAAAGTGCTGTTGATCAATTGACATGTGTCTGTTAATTAGTGCTATGCTTTGCCTACATCTTTATAAATCCTAGCCCTGGTAAAAAAAAAAAAAACAGAGAAGAATATATATGCGATTATGTGAAATTAATCTATTTAAACTTTGTGTGTGTAAAATACCCTCAAGTGAACATACTTGGTGGCTACAGGTATTCAGGCTCAAACCCTGTACCTTGAGTACAGGTAACAAGAGCCTAAAGTCCCTCCCCACCACCACTTCATAAAACATTCCAGATTTATGCCTCATATTTGTGTTCTGTTCCTCATAAAATCTATGTTTTTTCTGGATTTTTCTGACAAATCAGTGAAGGATTGAATTCACTAAATAATGACAGGCATTTGAATTTCAGAATTTAATTAATATTCTTGAGAAAATAAATGGCAATGCAAAACCTTTTATTCTACCAATTTTCTAATTTTATAAGATCAGTATTTGAAATGTGTCCCTATTTTTGGGGCTGTATTCCCCCATTATTGGCTTTGTCCAGGTTTTTTATGCTAAGAGGTTGAGAGCTATGGTGAGAAGTGAGAACTGGATTCATTAAGTAATAGCCATTTAAGTTTCAGTCTTCAAATCTTTCAGGAAGCTGCTCCTTTAGAAAAGTGATAGGTTGTTCTGACTGTAGTGCACAGGGACCTGGGTTCAAGTCTTGGCAGTAAAATGCATGGTGGTAACACAGCATTTTGTGCTAGTAAATTTCCAAAATTATAAAAGCAATGTTTAAAATGTGTCCCTGGTTTTCGGGCTTTTGCCCCCCCCCCCCCGCAATAAACTTTGGCATTTTCCAGATTTCTTGTGCTGCAAAGTTGAGACATACAATTGAGTGTTGAGTGGATTTTACAAGGAGCTGAGAACTTCAGGGGAAGAGGAGTTTAGTATTGCTTTTGCTGTGTTTGATTGCACTGTTAATAGCATAACAGGCTAAATGCTTGTGTTTGATGTAGAATGCTGTGGGTTCTACTCCCTCAGTATGTAGATGCATTGCTGATACTGTACTGTGCTGTTGCACTTTTAAAGAGGGTGGGTGTAACAAGTCAAGGGTGTAGCTACAAATACAATAGAAGTGAGAACATCATGCACAAAGACATTTGTGCCTCGGTGGAAAGAGCAACAAATATTATTTACCCAAATTCAGAAACAGAAAATCAGAATTATGTTCTGTGCTGCATTATAAGAAAATATTTTTAAACAAGTACAGTACATTTTCCAGCATTCAAAATAAAACACATTTTTCCACTTCAGACAGTGGAGAAGCAAGAGTGGCCAGTTAACAGCACCTGGATGACAATGATAGCTTTGATCCTTCAGGATGAATGCAGGAGAGGGTCTGTCAGTACTTGGACTAATAATTGGAAGTCTTAAAACATGCAGTTCGCCTAGTTTATTTTTTTGTGCTTTTACAGCTGTTGAGTTGGTTGGTCTGAAAACACAAATCAGAGTAAGTCAAGCAAAAAACTGAAATTGAAAATTAAGTTCAAGAAGCTGTGTGAGATGCCAGGGGCTTACACTACTGTCATTCTATTTTTATATATAATGTGTGTGTGTGTGTGTGTGTGTGTGTGTGTGTGTGTGTGTGTGTGTGTGTGTGTGTGTGTGTGCACGCATGCGTGCACATGTGTAGAAGTAGACTTTTATGATGGAAATGTTCTGAATTGGAAAATTTTGTCATTATTGGTTTATGCATTTTGTTTCACTGCCTACTGGAAAAATGTTCAAACAATACATTTAAAATGTGCTATAAGTCTAACAAGTGTGCTGTATTATACAAGGAATATAATTTAATAAAGTCAGGAAGGTGTATCAAAGAACACACGTATGTTTCTTGTTTTGTGTGCAAAGGGCCTATGATTTGAAAACAGCCCAAAGGCAATCTTTATTCACCACTGGCCACATTCATTTTCATTAGATGTGGAGTGGGTTTCAATGCTGTTTCAATGAATGTGAGTTTCAAGGGCAGAGAAGTTTTAATGCTAAGTCTATTTTCATTGTGAGACAGTATTGCTTTGTTTAGCAGATGTCTAGTAGAGTTTGTGCATTGTGCTATAAAATGTAAAAATAAAATCCAAGTAATCCAAGTAATAAAGCAGTGTGCAGATTAGTGTTTATGATAAATGGGGTGAAATAGCCAAGTAATGGGACATTGGAATGGCTGCAGGGAGACTCTGGTACCATATTTTGTTTGTCGGTTCTTCACTTTGGGTTTGAAGGCTGGTATCCCACAATTCCACTGGAGTGGGCAGGGTTACATAATTATGTATGTAAATATTATGTTAATCAGCGCACAGATTTGTTCCTATTTTTCATGGGCCTTGTCCAGATTTTTGATGTTTCCAGGTTGAGAGGTATGATGTGTAATGCCCCCGAAAGAGAAATTATCTAGTTAAATAAGACTGCTCAGAGTCAAACTCTGCACCTTATCTACTGAAAGCAGTTGCCTTAATTCTCTACACCAAATACTTGCAGCCTTCTCATAGGTGCTAATTAGTACTTTGCTATGTACTGAGTATGAATCCTAGCATATATCTTACAGTTGATAGTGTCGCCAGGTGCATTTTCACTAAATATGAGTTTCAAGGGAAGATAAGTTTACTGTTTCTCATGCTAAGTCTCTTTCCAATGTGAGAATGTTTTGTTTTGCTTAAAAGTGGTTGTCAGTGCTTTTTCCTGTAAAATTTGAAATGTATTTAAATGAAATCCAAATGTCTGTGATAATTGTACAACTGAAGAAGAACATAACATGTACACTGATTGATTTGAATAGTGTTATGGTAATTGGAGTGAGACAGCCATGTAATGGGATATTTGCATGGCTGGTGTGGAGCCTGATTCATTACTCTGAATAGGTCCCCACTTGTACACAATCTGGACCTGACTCTGCAAATGCATGCTGCAACAATACAGCATTATTAACCATTTAAATAGGTCAGACCTGTACTGAATGATGTCAGAGAAGATAACTATTCTTGATGACAAAAACAATGTAGGGAGGTGAAGAATGAGATGTTGGTATCCTGTAAGCATGTAAGCCCCCCCCCAAAAAAAAATATGTTGTCTGCACTAATATTTCTGATTTTTGTAAGACTTGTGGACTGTTGAACAAAAGCTGCTGGGACATTTATATTGCCTTTAACTGTTTTGCTTTATTCATTACACTAAAGAATGAATTACTTCATTCATAAGTCTGGATTGTGTAATATAGTCCAAACATGTTGCATTTTAGTAATATAATTTGCAGTGCCTTCTTTACAGCTTTCAGCAACTGCAAAGGAGTGGGCATTTGTCAAGTCATACAGTCTGAATTAGTTGGAGTGATGATCAGAACTGTCTGATCTTTAGCATCCATTAAGTCATCATTGCTGCATATTATTGTGATACAGTCTTCGCTACAAGACCAGATTGCAAATAATTTCTGCATTTAGAGGAAAATGTTATTTTGGCAGTTGGTGCAGAGAAATAAAGCTCTGACTTGTTAATGAGCTACAGGGTTTGTATCTTTCCATCTTCTTTTACCTATTATGTGACAGTGGGCAACCAGTAAACCAGATAGTGCTTTGGAGCAATTGGGAATGTTGCCAGCCATTCCCTATTGCATAGCTGATCTAGTTCAGGAAATGTTATGGCAATATCACCAGCACACCATTTTTAATGTAACATAGGCAATTTGTTCTTCAAGAACAACAGGCACATAATTTGTGGATAAGGCACTGAAATGCAAAGTCATTTGCCAGCAGCAACCTCTACATTAGTAACAGTTTCCTTTAATGTAGAAGTCAGATGACCTTTACTACTGCAGAGATTTTGCATATTGACTTAATATATGTTATCAAGTGTTAATATTTTATGCTCCCATAAATATTCTTTAATTTAAACCGTGATGCATATGGTTGGATCATATGGCATGATGATAGTGCTCTTTATACAATGTCATGTAGTTCAGCCAAAGCTAACAGTAAAGTATATGTAATTGCATTTTTTTGTAACAACAAGGGGTATACATGGTTAATGAAGTGGCTGGTGGGGGCTGTCTGTGGATGAAAGTGCCTTGTGCACTTACCTGGGGCTCTCTCTGGATAAAAGTACCTTGTGGTCTTATCTGATCATGTTTAAGCAGTCTTTAATCTGGTTTTGCAAGACTAAAGTGTGTCATACCTCTCAACCTCTTAGCCCAAGACATCTGTATAAAGTCTGCAATATTGGGATACAAAAGCCCAAACATAGGGACATATTTAAATATTTCTCTTATAATCTAAAAAAGTTGCTAGAATAACAGGGTATATATTAAAATGTATTTTCTAAAGTATATGAATTCTGAAACTCAAATGTATCACATTATTTACTAATTTCACACTTCAGATCATCTTGTTGATTTGCCAGGAAAACCAAATATTTTATGATGAACAGGCAGAAATTTTCACAAAATTCTCAACATTCTGCAAAAATCTGGGCAGTTGAGAGGTATGGTGTGTGAGTTTGTGTGTGTGTGTGTGTGTGTGTGTGTGTGTGTGTGTGTGTGTGTGTGTGTGTGTGTGTGTGTGTGTTTGTGTGTGTGTCTATGTGAATTAAGTTGGAATACATTGCTCTGTGTTTGTGTGAAATAAATTTGAAATATGTGACTTTTGTCATTATAACTGCTATTGTTTTACAGAGAAATTTGAGAAGAATGGAGACAGCAATGTAGCTATAATTGATGGGTTTGGGGGATGTCTGCGGATAAAAATAAAGGACCCTGCTGAGCTGATAAAAGTTTGTCATCAGTGTCTTTTCATGACTAGTATATATTTGTGTGAAGTAAATTAGACTACTTTTACTGTGGCGATTTTTATCACAATCAGGCATGTGATGTGGTCACCATCTATAAAGTGGCTTTAACGGAGTACAGATATTGGTGAATTTTAACAACAGCAGTTTGAGTGGCCTTTTATGATTGAAATGTTCTGAAATGGGTATTTTTATTATTATTAGCTCATACATTTTGTTTAACTGTTTACTTGAAAAAATGTTTACAACTATAAATTTAAAATTCACTCTAACAAATGCTGCTATTTTTAAACAAGAAGCATAATTTAAAATAATCAAGAAGTTGATTCAAGGAACACATGCATTTAAGCCAATCTTGTAATGGCATATTGGGAATGTAATTATCTTTTTAAAAGTGAATTTATTAAGTCATGTGCCTTCTATATGCATTTTTTAGACAATATATTTATTTTATGGAAAGATTTGGAAAACACGTTTTTGAATTTTTTGGAATTTATAGGACAAACTACAAATTGTTTTAAATTTACTAGTCATTATGATACTAATCAGATACATTTTTTGGATGTGGATATAAAGAAAGACAGAACTGAGAAAAGAGTTGTGGCTAGCATATGTAGGAAAAGTAACTTCTCTAATGCCTATCTGCATTACACCAGCTGGCATCCAAAACATCAATAGAGTGTTGTAGTGAAGGGCCAGCTGCTAGAATGGTAATGGAAAATGAAACGTTTTTACAAGAATGTGAATTGATAAAGAGCATGTTTTTAAAAAGGTACAAAAATATAATCCAACTCACGCTAAAGCCGATTCAGGTCTAAGTGAAGCAAATTAGAGAAAAATCCTGAATACGACACCATGGCTAAAGCTGAAGACTAATAAAACTATTGAAATGATAAAAATAATAAAATTAACTTTAATCAGTAAGCATAAAACTTTAAACAAATGAAAATAAATACAAACAGGCCTAAGTACGATAAGTGCTTTTGTCGGAACTCGCCTTCATCAGATCTTAGTGTACAAAGGTTCCTATAGATTAAACCGAATAAACAGCCTTTAAGCTGTTCTGAACTCCAGTTCTTCATTGGATTACTATCTGAAGAATGGAATAGTTTATTATATATTGTTATGTTTTATTTGTTATTGACCTTGTTTCTGTTAATTTTTTGCTAACAGACTAAAGGTACGAAGTGAAGTTTATGTTATGCGGCTTCCAATTGGAATATTTGCTTTTGACTTAATCCCTATTTTTCAATCAGCTTCTTATTGTTTTACATGATTTACTTATGACAGTTCCATCAAGCTTCCACTGATTGGCTGATGAATTAAATTTTAACTTTATGATTGGATATATACTTTTGGTAATATTTTACTTCCTGGTTTCATACCTACCCATTTGTGATTTGTTGTAATAAGTAGGTGTGTTCATTAGCAGCAAAGGGATTGGTCATGTATCATTATTTCAACCAATAGGAACCTTTGTACACTAAGATCTGATAAAGGCGAGTTCCGCCGAAAGTGCTTATCATACTTAGGCCTGTTTGTTTTTATTTTTATTTGTTTAAAGTTTTATGCTTACTGATTAAAGTTCAATTTATTATTTTTATAATTTCAATAGTTTTATTAGTCTTCAGCTTTAAGTTTGGTGTCGTATTCAGGATATTCTCTAATGTTCTTAGAAAGGGGTTAGCCAGATGAGGTTTTAGAGAATATTAAAGAGGTGGTTACAAAAAGGTTTCAGGGTATGTATAAACCTTTATTAGGTAGCGACAATGAAAACTGTAATAATAATTGTGATTTTAATGAGAGTTCTACTAACAATAATAACCAACAGGGAATGTTTAAAGATAATGGTAGAGCATTTACGTCTACCTATACTTTAGATAGTGAGGGGATTATGAGTAATCTGTATAAAAATTGGTGTATTTTTTCTGGGGATAACCAAGTGTTGAAGCTGATAAAGGAGAAACCAATGTTGATATATAAGAAAGCTATGTCTATTAAAAACCTATCAGAAAAGCCTAAAAAGGCGGTTAGCAATAGACTAGTTGGTACGGATAAATGAGGTAGATGCTCCCAATGCTCTCAGATTTTGCTGACAAAGAGTATTTCTATTTGTAATAAAAATTATAGTACAGTTAACTATTTTTCTTGTGACTCTCTATGGGGGTCATGTATATTGCTCTGTGCCAAGTCTGTCCAGCCTTCTATGTGGGTAAAACCAGTAGACAGCTAAAGAACAGAATATATGAACATTTAACAGATATTAAAAAAGAAAAAAGTACAAGTGTTTTATTTAGGCATTTGATTATTCAGCCCAAACATTATTTTAAGTTTGTGGTGATACATCAAGTTATTAAGGATCAGAGGGGTGTTAATACTGATAAACATTTGAACTATTGGGAGTTGAGATGTCAACTTTTATTAACTGCCACTAATTTTCCTGGCCCCAATGAATGTTGCTCTGTAAATTCTGTATTGAAGTTAAAACAGCTTGAAGTTTATAGGTCGGCATATAATTATTTATTTACATTTATTTATATTGATATATTTATTTGTAATATGGAAGTTTTGAAATGTTTTTAAGTATTTGTCCTATATATTTATACATATAGGTTCATAGGTTCATAGATGTGTACTAAGCTAATGGCCCTGGAGCCTTTACAAGCCTAGCTGATAGGATTACCCTGGCAATGTGTCACCCAACCTTAGTTTTCAGTGCCTTTGTTGAGTAGAGCCACTGGAGTGATCTCCAGGGTGAATTTTCTATTTCCTATCCATTCATCAAGATTTCTCTTGAAGAGGGCCAGTGAGGAGCTCTGTTTGACATGTATGGTAAGTCTATTCCATAGCATGGGCAGTTTCTGGGTTATGAGCCTGTCCCTCCAGCATGTTCTGTTGATTGTGGCAATGAGGTTGAGGTCTCTGGAGTGTGTGGTGCAGAGGGATTGGGATTTCTTTAGATGTAGCATTTCTAACAGAGCTGGATCAGACATGGCTTTATAAGTCAAGCAGAGGTTGCCTCTAATCAGGCGATATGAGACAGAGAATAGTTGGAGTTTCTTGAGTCTGTCCATATAGGACAAGTATTTAAGGGCTAGGATCCTCTTTGTGAGGTACTTTTGTGGTCTCTCCAGTTGTTGCAGGTGTCTAGTGAGGTACATGCCAAATGAGGCATTGTACTCAATGACTGAACTAATGAGGGAAGAGTAGAGGGAGACAATGACATCTTTCTTCCTGTATACAAAACCCTTAGTAATGAGATGTGCCACATAGAAGGACTTTCTGACCACAGTGGCAGTGTGGTGGTCAAAAGAGAGGTTGCTCTCAACCTGTGTTCCCAAATCTCTTATAACGCCTTCTGTGTTCAGTGGACTACCATTGATGTGGTAGTTCATGGGAACTGGGTTTTTCCCAAAGGGGATGACAACACATTTTTTGGCATTCAGATTAAAGCCATGGTTCTGACACCAGTTATTGGTCTCAGTGAGGCCTTTCTGTAGGATGTCAACATCAGTTGGGGAGTTAATAATGGCTCCCAAATTGCAATCATCTGCGAACTTTGTCAGCCAGTGTCCCTTTGTGTTGGACTGGACTTCTGAGAAGTAGATACCAGACAGGAGAGGATTCAGGACCAATCCCTGTGGGACTCCACTCATGACTGGTTGGCAGTCTGACTTGGAGTCAGCTACTTTCACACTGTGGGTTCTATCTGTGAGCCAGTTTGCAACCCACCTAGTGATATAGGGTTGATCCAAACTGATGAAAAACGCCGAAGACAAATTTGAAAAACTGCTGGTTTAATTAAACGCTCAAATAAAAACACGTTTTTCATCCCACCTGAATGTAGGACTTTTTCAGAAATTCAATACAACAATGATTTTAAGAACCTCTATATATAGAGTTCATGCCAAAATTTTATACCACGAAAATCCTTATGTTCTTAAAGAAACGTGCCTCGGATACTTATGTCCAAAAATAAAATTCATTTTATCTAAAAACATTTTAGATAAAAACATTTTAGGTAAAATGTATTTTATTTTTGGACATAAGTATCCAGCGTTTTTCATCAGTTTGATACAGGGGTTGATGCCTAGCTTAGCAAGTTTTTCTATGATTCCTGAGTGGGGAATGGTATCAAAGGCCTTGGCCAGATCAAGGTAGGCTGTATGAACCACATTGCCTTCATCCACAGCTCTGGTGACTGACTCAAAGAAGTCGACCAAGTTGAGCAGGCATGATCTCCCCTTATTATATTTACATATATATATGTTTTTAGTCTTTTAAAAGATGAAGTATATTTTTAAAATTTGGAGTTCCAGTACTTCTGTGTGATTGGTTAATTGATTTTTCTTAATGTATTTAATCAAGTTAACAAGATTTTTTTTCAGTTCTGATGAAGTCTTAGTTTAGTAGACGAAAGAGCTTAACTGAGTTGTTATTATTGTGGTTTATATTCATGTTACGTGTGTTTAACTTTATTAAATGATTCAGTTTTTAAGAGGTCCAGTGGTCAACTAAGTGAATTTTGTTGTTTCCTGCAAGGAGTGTTCTGTTGGCTTTACTTGAAAAAATTTTCACAACTATAAATTTAAAATTCACTCTAACAAATGCTGCTATTTTAAACAAGAAGCATAATTTAAAATAATCAGGAAGTTTATTCAAGGAACACATGCATTTAAGCATGGTCCTAAAATATGTGCAGGGGGGCTTCATTTAAAAATGGCCCAGAGTCCAAGATACACTTAATCTGCCAAATGCATTTTCAATGAATGTGAATTTAATTTCATTTTCAATGAATGTTAGTTTCAAGGGAAGATACATTTACTGCTGTTCATGCTATCTATTTTCAGTGTGAGACTGTTTGATTTAGCAAATGTCTATCAGTGTTTGTACTCTTTTTTTTCAATTAAATACAAATCTCTGTAATCATTGTAAAAGTAAAGAAGAAAATAGCATACACTAACAAGTTTGAACACTGTTTATCATAATTGTGGAGAGGCAAACAAGTAATGGGAAACTGGAATGGCTGGGGGGCCTGGTTCATTACCCTGCTTAGGGCCTCATTTAACCATGATCCAGATCTGCATGGAGGGGTTCCAGGTCATTATCCTGTCTAACAAGTTAGTGGTGAGCCTGTGTTTTACAAAACAGGGACACTGCTGCCTTTAGGACCTTCATCTATTGCAGTGGGCCTGAATGTATGGTAGACATTGAAACCTTGCACTATTGGGGTGTTGTCAATGGTCTTGAACCAGGTTTCTGTGGTGATACATATATTGATACATTCCTGGGTATGGTGTGTCTCTATGGAGTTGAGGATTTTGTTAAAGCTCCCATTTATGTTATCTGAATTCTGTTTTATTATGTTGGAAGCTTTGGAAGACTGATATTGCCTATAAATGGCACAAAGGGGGTAGGTGAGGTCTTTGCCATTATATGAAAGACTTGGGGATAGGTACTGGCTATTCCTGGAAAAGTAGTTAGGACTGTCTACATCTCCTTCCAGACCGGTAAATATTGGACCCTCTTTGAATGATATTAGAAACTAAACCAATTGTTAAAGTCAATAATGTCTTGTTTGTATTGTGACATCCTGCTCAATGAAAAAGCACTGATGATGTCATAAGAAGACAGAAACATGCATGTCCACAGCTAGTGGGGTTTGGCTTTTTTGGCCTGAATTTGTCCTTATATAGACCTAAAAGGAAAAAGTCATTGACATTCAGAATTGCCATTTAGCTGAAACACCTGATGTCCTTAAAGAGCAATTTGCATATATCCCATGTCACCTCTAACACAAGAGGTTTAAGGAATCACACAGTGGAAAGTCTAGTGTTGCTAAATTTTTATTTTTGTGTTCTCTAAGGTATTTAGCAAGACAGGAACATAGGAATAATACTAGATGAGACATCACAGGGCCCATAAGGAGCCTAGCCATATATAGCTATGGGTAAAGAAAATTAAAAGTTCTTACTATCCTTGTGAAACACTTAATACTGTTTACCTTCCAAATCAAAAAGGCCTTACATGATAAGCCTGTGGTTGATTTTTGTCTACCCATCCAGTCATCAAGGCTTGACTTGATGTAATGTTGTCTATCAAGAAATGTTAGACTCTCATTACTTGCCCTACCTAATAGTACAATCGGGTGACTCAGCAACTATTTGGAAAATCAAACCCAATGTGTCAAATGGCAAAATTCCAGTCAGTGACAGTCAGTGTTCTCTAAGGATGCATCTTAGACCTCCTACTATTTAGTATCTTTATAAATGACTTACACTCTGCCACTTGAGAATCAAACATAATTCAATATCATGATGATTCAGCCCTTATTTGCTCTACCACAACATATCAGAACTTCAAGATAATGTACAGCAGGTCTTTACTGAGACCAAAACTTGGCTGGAACAATCTTAACCAATACTAAATTAAAAAAAGATAAAACAAATACCTTTTACCCCAAAGTCATATGCAAACATAAAAGGGGTCTATGTTCAGCCATCGAATGCAACTTCCATTGAACGGGTGAACATCAAACCCTAACCATCGAACGTTCATTTAATCAGCGAGGAAAGTAACTAGTTGGCCACCATCTGCCCTTTTCCCCACTGTAATGTGGTCTTGGATTTGGTATATATAGTTGGGTCTATATCATATTTTCGAATGTTGAAAATGTGGAACTCTCTAAAGAGCGAAAATGCCGGAAGTCGAAGTTCTTATATTGAGATTGCAGTACAGTGAAGATGGGAAAATTTGCCCTTTCCTCACTGTAGTGTGATCTCAAGTTGGAATATATATTTAGCAGGGGGTGTGGGGAGCACAGTCCCCCACAATAAGGAATTCGAGTTCTGGCATTTCTCTCTTTAGAGTGTTCAACATTTTCAACATTCGATTATATGGAATAGACCCATATAGTTAGTGGGGTGTGGGGGTTGAAGATTCCCACCTGGGTGGGTTTGAAATACTGGGGTGGGGCACTCAGGGAAGTGGTGGCCAACTAGTTACTTTCTTGTCGATGAAATGAAAGTTCACTGAATGACTCTTCGATGGATAGGGTTTGATGTTCAGCCATTCAATGGAAGTTTCATTTGATGGCTGAACATAGACCCACATAAAGGATAACCTTATTGTTACCTTTTTGCTACTATCTTAGATGACAGTCTGAAATATGACCAACAATTTCAATATGCTGTCAGTAATGCACAAAAAATAATTAGCACTCATTTACAAAGCTAAACTTTACCTTTCAGATCAAGGCTTTGGGGAAAAATACAACTGCTTTCTTTTTACAAAGTCTCCTGTGTACTTTTCCTATTCCCACTGATCCACAATACTCCCACATGGATAACCTGGAACTTTGCTACAATAAAATTGCCAAGTTTGCTGCTTTTTCAAACAAATCTCACCTTTTTTGATTCTCTGAAGAAGCTACAATAATTTTTAGTAAGCGAAAACGCTGTGGAACATTTTTTATAATAATAAAAACTTGCGTTAAGGAACTATTACATCTTTGACTTCTGAGCCAGTTCTTGGATTAATTACAATGTGAATTTTAAAATGTCTTTGTCCTTAGCGTGAAGTTTCATGTTCCTTTAATATTTCTGTGTAAATGGCAAAGTTACAGTGCCATCTGCTTTGTTTGTCGCATTGTTTATATGTCATTGGCTTTTGCCGGTGCTTTTCTCCCTGGACCTCTGCTGAAAAGGGGTACTTGCCCAGTCAGACTTTCCTAGTAAATAAAGGAAAATAAATAAAGAAATAAATAAATTTTTCTGACTTTTGAGGATTCGGATGCCACTCCACTCTCCCACCCACACAAATGATAACATATATCATTTACAAGTTATTGTGTGTTTAATACATCTAACAGAAATATACAGAATATATTGTTTTCATTAAACCAAATTAAAAACCACTAGCAGATACATCAGCTGAGTGAGTATAGTGAACTGCTGTAAATTAAGTCTGGCCAACTTAGTGAATCTGTAAGCATTGTATTACTGATGCACACTGTACACTAGCGACAGGATAACACCAATGGAGAATGCACATTGAGAACAGCATCAGCAGGCAGCTTTACACACATGAATGCATGACCCTGCCTCATCACCCCTTGACAGCTAGCACATCTGTTATACTTAGATACTTCTTAAGCTGTCTGCTTTCACACACACACACACACACACACACACACACACACACACACACACACACACACACACACACACACACACACACACACACACACACACACACACACACACACACACACACACACACACACACACACACACACTAACACACAGACAGAAACACACCCTTTTGGTGCTACTCAGTTACTCCTGGAATTTGGGGGAGGACACTGCCTATCGTTTTATTCCAATAGGAAAGTTGAACACAACACTTCTGTGTACAGAGTTTATTGCTTGCTACCATGTTAATGATCTCTGAGAAATTCTGAGTGTGATTTAATAATGTGAGTACACAGCAGTGCAGTAACAAACCCTGGAAATTACAGACCCATAAGTCTCACCAGTCTTATCTGCAAAGCCATGGAAAGAATTCTCATGGAAATGATCAATAATGATATTTGTACTGACTGGTGTATGAAAGAACATGGATTCAAGGTTGTTACTATAGTTGCATCTCTCGCATGTTGAATTTGTATGGACTAGGAGTAGAGGGTTGTCTGTGAACATGAGGCAGTTGCTGCACTGCCTCAAGATGCCTATGTTAACCAAGCTGGCTGGAGAAACTGCGGGAAATTGTCCATCCATAGTGTTAGTTAATTTATATGATCAGGAAAGAGGTCACACTTAGGAATAGCTAGTGCGTGAGAGGTGTGTTGGTACCTCTGAGGCTAGACTTAGTGTTCCACCCGACAGTAGAGCAGGGCCTGAAAAAACCTCAGCAGGACCATAAGCAAAGTGCTAAGGGAAAGTTTAACAAGGTAAACATTTACATCTATAACCATCAACAGTAACCACCTGTACACGACAGTGCACAATGGTGCACTACACACGAAGAAGTGCAAATACAGGGGGTCTATATTATATCATCGACTGTTTAGGTTATCGAATGCCTAAACATCAACACCTAAAGGTTGACAACTTAAAATTGCGAATGGCCAGTTACACACAGGGAAACAATGCCGCTGGCCAAAGTGAAAAAAAAAATTAAACAGAATTCAAGTGGGGGGCTTCGCCACCCACACCCCCCCTAACTAAATATACCAACTCCAAGATTGGTCTACATTGTAAACAGGGCAAAATCCATGTAATGGCCAAATGACTTGTTTCCCTGTGTGGAAACGGCCGTTTGTAATTTTAAGTTGTTGACGTTTAGGTGCCAACGTTTAGGCATTCAACAGTGTAAGCGGGCGACTATTTAATATAGACCCAATACAGGTCTTAAATAAAACAAGAAATAACCCCTTTAACTCAAACTAGCCAATAAGCACGCTCCTTCTGACCTCTAGTCCAGTCACCCCTCAATTAGATGGGACCAACACAGCACTCTCTTCCCATAAGGGTGCAGAAGGGCTTTCTCCAACAAAGATGGCAGACCCACAAACAGCAAACCTGGAACTGGGCTATGCTACAGCTGAACTAGTACAGTATACAGTAAAATGTGGCAAAACAAAAACAGTTCAGACAATTCAAACAGGCAGTGGAATGCAAATATAATTAAAAGTGCTATATAAGAGCAAAAACAGGCACTTAAAGTTAGTTGGGAGCAACAGATTCCTCAGATCTTTCAGTATTTCAGTGAAGAGCTGGTTTTACTGTTTAAGTGATACAGACATTCTAGATTCAGGACGTCTGAATCCAGCCTATGCTACAAAACACAGGAGCACCAAAAATCCAAAGTGCATAGCATCACAATCCAACAGCAAAAAACAGTTTAAATGAAGCAGCAGTTCAGTAGGATACTGCCCTCAATTTAATCAGGCTACTGAGAAGCAGTAATAAATGCGGCAGAATAAATGAAGTTGAACACTTTTAAGTACAAGCAGCAAAATAAAGTAGAAAGAGGCACAAATACAGTAGGATCAGCTGAATAAAATGTTTTTTTTTTTAGTAGAAAAGAAGGAAACAGAAGATAATTCAAGGATGAGAAGCTAAGGGGGTGAGCCTTCACAGATGATCTCATTATACTCAGTAAAAAGAGCTGATGCAATGGGACTGGGAAGAGTATCCAATATCAATCCAAAAGCCCTCAGGCTTTAAGACTACAACAACAGTTGCACAGGTGGGTGTGAAAGACAAAAAGGAAACAGAGATCAGAACAGAGGTAAGGATTCAGTTCTAAAATGCCGTTGCACAGTTTAAACAAACAGATATGCAACAAATATTGTTTTAGTTAATCTGAAGTGCAGAAAACAGATGGAAATAAGTACTTATCTTTTGTAGTGTGCAGAGCAAGGGCAAAAGGCCTAACTCACTCAGCTTTGAGCAAACAAGCACGAACCGGTTCAAATACTAGCTATTTAAAGAAGAGAAACAGAAGCCAGACAAAGTTCAAATTATCCAGTCAAAACACCCTAAATAGAGTCCTGCAGCAATAACTCTAGCTAGATCAGAGCAAATTGTAACCTCCTCCCATGAAGGCACAGCTAGGCCTTTCCAGACAAAAGATTATCTGTTTTACAAGAATTTACTTCTCTGAAGTCAAGGCTAATGTCAATTTGTCTCTGACTGACTAAATTTGCAGATGATTGCAAATTAGGAGCTATCATTGAATCTCACACCTACACAAATATTCTCCTGGAAGGGCTGACACACACAAACAACTGGTGTCAGAACCGTGGACTAAAACTAAATGCAAAGAAATTCATAATAGTATACTTTGGGAAGTCATTCACCCCTGGTAACTATTAAATTGACGACACACCTCTTAGAGTTGACGCAGTAGTCAGGGACTTAGGGACACACATACACAGTAATCTATTCTTTGACCATCATGTGTCTACAGTAGTGAGGAAATGATTCTATGTTGTGCAACTTATAAACAAAGGTATGGCATCTAGGTCCAAGGATGTTATTGTTCCACTGTATTTAGCATTTATCAGACATATCATTGAGTACAATGTCCCCTTTGGTATGTACCTAACCAGGCTATCTGTCAAATGGAATGTCCACAGAGGTTCCTCACTAAAAGAATACAGGGAATAAGTAAAATGTCCTCTGCAGACTGCCTCAAGGTCCTATCCTTGTATTCTGTCTCCTACTGGCATACAGGGCATTGTCAGGCTCCACTCCAATGGGCTTCCTGCATATCCACAAGACAAACATCATCAGAACTACCCATTCTACAGACTTAAATAGGACCTACTGGAGAGGCAGGTATGTATCCCAGAGACTATCAAGTCTCTGGAACTGGCTCCCCATCCATGTGAAGCAGAGTTCCTCCCTAACCCAATTCAATTGTAACTTGGACAACTGGATGGGGAGCAGGAAATTCATCCCTGGTTTGGCACCTATGTCTCTAATGGACAGAGGCAACCTGTGAATGGTTCATCTCCCAGGCCTCTGCTTGTCAATGTTTCATCTCCCAAGACCCTGCTTATACGTTTAAAATGGTACCAGAGCTTGTCAAAGATTTGGGATGCATAGCTAGGCTTAAAAAGGCCCTTGTTGTCATTAGCCTAGTAAACACCTATTAACCTATGACCACAGTCCAGCTATGAACCATGCTCATTCAACTACTGCAGCACATATCCTGTATGCACAAGTTACTTAAGTGATGGTACATGATATTTATGAAACCATTTGCTCATTTCCTATCAGGAGAGATATCTTCAACAGTTGTGACTGACTTTTGGTGTTTCTTGCCCAGTAAGCAAATTTAAATAAACAAATACTACCTTGTTTTTTATAATGTGCTGTATGTAGCTCATACTTACATATTCCCTATTAAGATTATATGTTTTCCTGGATTCAGAAATATAATAGTTGTATACTTCATTACACGTGTAGAATTTATAACTTTTTCTTTACTATTATGAAATTATTTATTGTAATGCGGGATTGTATGTTGTTGCCATGTGCACGTCATCCTTGATAAGCTGAATTATCTCACCGTGGAATGTAAATGTCTGTGCATTTTAGCAGCTTGTTTTTAAAGGAAAGATAGGTTCTGTTTGTACTTGAAATATGTCTAACCTCTGTGGAGTGTACTAAACTTGAACTGCTTTTCTTTCTGTTTGCCTCGCATTGTTATTTGAACTTCAGACTCTCTTTACTTTCTATGGCATTTACTGAACCAGAACTGCTTATGTCCTTTTCTTTCTGTTTGAACTGGATTGCTATTTGAACTTGGAAAATTCTAAATTTTACAAAAAGTAAAGTAAATATTCTTCGATCATATATTTATATTTATGCTTAAAATCTGTCTAACCTCTGTGGAGTATATTGAACTTGAGCTGTTGTGCTCCTTTTATTTCATACATTTTATTTATTGAGACTAATTTACTCAAAGCAAACTTACGGTTCTTGGATCATACACTAGTTGGACATTGTATTCATTCTCAAGTTTCAATCACCTACTTGAAATAACAACAATATATGCCGTTATTTTTTTCTGCTGTCTGCCTATCTGTATGAAATATTACATTTTTATGGTTTGTGTAATTATAATGCTGTTTTGATTTCATAATTAGATTTTTAAAAAAAAAAGAGTGCTGTTCATTCATAAAAGCGTGTGACTGATGTCTCAATAAAGGGTATTCCTATTACACTAGTATGACCCTTGGCATCCACCTTTTTAAAGGAAGACTGCTGGCATAGCAACTAGTGTACTTAAATGTTGATTGGCTCTTTATAAGAGCATTCAAGTAACTGAGATCTGGAAATCAGACTAGTAATCTGACTGGTGGCAGTATGTACCATGAATATAAAAAAGGGGTACTCTCACTGGAAAGATGTCCATATCTCCCTGGAAACATTGTGATAGTGTGTCTATGAAGGAAAATGTTGGTTAAGTCTCTGTTACTGCTGGAAAGATTGTGCTGGAAGGTACTGGGATCAGAGTGTGGTAGATGAACTCCTGGAGAGTCAGTGATTACAACCCTAATATGCTGCTGGCAGTGGAAAGCTTATTTTAGTGTAAAATGAGTTATTCATAACAAAAGTGAGTAATGTAAATTTACCACAAGAGCTTAAGGTCCATCACCCCCTTGCATAGTTAATATTTAATAATTTATTTTACTTGATTTAATGGAGTAGTATACTGATAGCAACTGAATATTTTCAGGTAGTCCATATGATGTAAATCATAATAGGTACTTAGTATTTACAGAAACATCAAACTAATTACGTAGAATAAAAAAAGCATGGACAATGCATATTGTTTGTTAAATCTACAAACATGAGTTGAAGCAGTAGGCTACATATAATAATTATATAAAATACAATACAAATAAAATAATCCATTCTCCATCCCCTACGTATAGTAGACATTAATATTAACAATATGCATATAGTTTATTTAAAAAGTAATACAAAATTAAATATAAATATTAAAAATATTAAAATTACATGTGCCAGTGATGTATATTTAAGCTCTGTAACCATTGTACCTCAAGATAATTTGTGGCAGAAGGCCCATCCATGGCATGATTTGGTAACAGCAGGGTGAGATTTAATGCTCTTACCCCTGTTTATCACAGTTGTCATACATGTATTTGGGAAGAGCTACTGTCACATTCTGTGGAATATAATACATATTGGTGTCACCTTTTATTATACTGTATTTATCATCATATTTTATTAATTTCTGTGTTTGCTCTGTGATATGCAGCTTTATGTGTTCTGTTGCAGTTTATGCTTCAAAAGAAGAGCATCATGGACAAATAATATATGCTGATTTATTTAATTCCAGTACTGTGTCAGGGGACAGAATATCTTCAAAACATTGAATAACCTAAATTCTAAATTATCAAAGTTACACCAAGACAGCTGGCCACTGAAAAAAAAATAACCTTTCAATGATGTCTTATCCCATGAAGAAGATATATATATATATATATATATATATATATATATATATCTATATATATATATATATATGTATATATATATATCTTTCTGCTTTTGTTTTTTTAAAAATGCAAGAAACTAGAGTATATTTATAAGGGGTCCCCTTCAGACTGTCGAAACCCCACATAATCAAAGAACCACAGCAGCAATGAAGATCTTCCCAGGATAAGTAGCCTGTTGTGCAAGAAGGTGAACTTTGCCCTTTTCCCAACTGTAGTGGGATCTTGGAGTTAATATATTTAGTTGGGGGGTGGAAGGCCATAGCTATCCACATGGGTGGGTTAGGGATGGTGCGCTTTAGGTTCTGTTTCTTTTTGGATAAGTGGTTACTTACCTTGGGAGGATCTTTGTTGTTGGGGTGGTTCACTGAAATGGGTAATCAATATTCTCATCTTGATGATCCCATCTTTAATTATGTGGGGTTTTAAAGATTTAAAGTAGACCCCTTTATAATATATTAATTTTGTTGAAACTGAAAACAACACTTCAAATAAATATAAAAAACAACAAACTTTCAGGTATAAGCAAGAAAAATAAATTTAATAAAACAGAAGTTCTACCAATAACACCAAAGAAAGCACTCTAGCGCCTCGGCTTAACCTATACCTTCAAGGAGTACTAACTTACAAAAAAGCAAGGTCTTAAACACTCACAGTTGCCAATCAAATCATTAATTAATCAATTAACATCAATTTATATAAAAACTTTTACAGATACAATACACTCATTTAAATTACACATTTCCAACAGCAGTCTGTATTCAGACCCTATGGAATCAAAGTACCCTATTTTAAAATAAACAGTGTTTCCTTATATAATAGCATCTTTCTAACTAATTCACTATTTCTATCTCCCATTATTTTTTCCAAAATAGTGGCTTTTAAACCAATAAGACTGCTGTTATGAAATTGTTTAAAATGTTGTGCCAAAGGACTTTCCATTTTAGCCTGCCTTATGTTTCTTAAATGTTCTATTAACCTACTTTTGAACATCCATTTAGTTAGACCTATATAATACTTGTCACAGTTGCACTTAATTGCATAAACCACCCTCTCAGTAGTACACTGATAATTATCTGTCATTTGAAAATTAATTTGATTTATTCTAGGAAAAGTAGGTGCTATAAATTCACATCCTATACACTTCCCACATGATCTCATCCCTTTTGAATGAATTTGTAATGATAAATTTTCTTCAGGTTTTTAAACTTTGTGTGTACTAACATATCTTTTAAACTCTTTCCTTTATAAAATGAAAAAAAACTAAACTTTGTTTAACCAATCCATTAAGCTCATGAAATCTGGACAAAAACTTCCAATAGTATTTAATTACTTCTCTAACTTTCTCACTCAAGATATTATAGGTCATAACTATAAAAAGTTATTTTTCTCTGTTCCCTTTATAATATCTCTATTCTCTCCATAAGTGGCTAACCCATAATTTTCATTTCTACTACCATATCTTACTTTTTAATTCTCTTTATACTATTTTCAATTATTTGTCTATCATATTTCCTTTCTTCAAACATTTTTACAGTGCATTGTAACTCTTCTTCAAAATTATCATCCATGTTACAAATTCTGGAAATCCTTAAGAATTCCCCATAAGGCAAGGAATCCAGGGTATGTTTGGGGTGACAGCTATTGCCAATCATATATTGGTTAACAACCCCAAATTTCCTATATAAACTTGTCCTAATCTCCTCACCCACTACACATTCTAAAGAGATATCAAGAAATGGAAATTTTCTTCCATAACTTAGTCCATCAAATTGTATAGAGAACCTGTTCATTTGCAATTGTGCTACAAAATCTGTCACTAATTCCATACCACCCTCACAGAGGAAAATCAAGTCATCTATGTATTTAAAATAAGATCTTACATGTTTCTTATAAAATTAATTAGTGTATATGTATATATATATATATATATATATATATATATATATATATATATATTCTGCTTCAAATCTTCCCATAAACAAATTTGCATACATAGGTGCAAATGAGGCACCCATTGCTGTGCCTTGTAATTGATGGTACAGAGTATCATGGAAGCAGAAAAAAATGTTTTCCAAACTAAATTTAACTAAATCCATAGTATAATGTGCTAATGGGCTGTCACCCAAAAAACTGCTGAGAGCTTCCAACCCATGGACATGTTTTATGCTAGTATATAAGCTCTTCACATCAATTGTTATCCAGTACATTATTTCTTTCCATCTAATCCCATTAATTTTTTGAAGAAAACCAAATGAGTCTCTAATATAAGATGGAAGATTATCAACTTCTTTTAATAAACATTTATGCAGTACTAATCCTAAATTATTAAAAAAATATTTTCCAGCTGACACAATTGGCTACCCTGGTGGATCTGTCAAACTTTTGTGTACTTTTGGCAAACAATAGAAGTATGCTAACTCAGTATCTTCACTTAACAATTTATTTTCAACATCATGTTCTGTCCAGTATCCCAGTCTCAGCCCTTTATTAATCAAATTAATGTATTCCATTTTTGCTTCTTCTATATCAGAATTAGTCACAATTTTATACACTGCATTATCTTGTAACAGCTCATAGCACATTTTACTGTATTGAGAATGGTGCATTACAACTATTTTATTAAAGCAAAACGATAGACCACCACAACGGCAGAGTCCTTAGTTAAGCAGGCAAAAAATATATAGTAGAAAGAAAAACTTCGGACTCAACACGACAGTAAAATAAAAATTGAGAATTTATTTGGTAAGCGCTTTCGCGTACCTTTCAGTACGCTTCCTCAGACCATAAAAACAGTAACACAACTATGTACTCTTATATAGCAGCAACAGAAGCAATAATTGATTGAAGCAATAAGCTTAATAAGCAATTAATTAAAGATGAGTAAAAAATACTAGCTTAAAGATGCATTGGAATTTAAAGACAAATATTCATCAACAAAGCAGCTATAAAAACAGTAAAAAAAACTAGTAATGCTGACATAAAATGTATGCATACATAGTAAAAGAGCCTAATTACTATAAATTCATATTAAGACATCTCAAAACATTTATTTAGTCTAAAGATACATATAAAAAATATATATATATATTTAAATGAATGCATATGCAATAAATTAATGAATAGTATATAAAAAAAAAAAAAAAAAAAAAATAATTTTTTACATATAAAAAACACCTACATAGAATATAGTTATGTGGCAAAAGGAAATCAGAAATGCCATGGTTCAACATATGGAATGAGGATGAAACAAAATAACCTAAACATGTAATTAAAATGTACATTTACAAGTCAGTAAATAAACCTAAGTGAAGCTATAAACCTATGAGCCAAACCAAAGGTAACTAAAGGAGGGAATAGCCTCATATAGGAAATATACTTATAAAGTAGTATAAAGTCATAAATGCAGTGAAAATGTTCCACCTAAAGCTCATCTGCGTATATTAAGGTAGGGTTTTATAGAGACATAGAGGTTTAGGCCTGGGGGATAATGCCCTTTTAACCTCAGTATCCATTTTAGTTCCTTTAATTCCAGCAAATTCTGATAGTCTCCACCTCTAGCATTGGGTTCTACAATTTCTAGCACCCTAAACACAAAGGAATGACTAGAAAAACATTGCACGTGTTTAGCCAAAGCGTTTAGTTCATTCATTTTCTTTATATCATAGGTATGGTTGTAAATCCTATTTTTTAGCTTGCGTTTCGTGAGGCCTATATAAAATGCAGGGCAATGTACGCACGTAGCTAAATAAACTAATCCTGAGCTATCACCTGTAGCAAAAAACCTAGGTTTGAAAGTGTATTTTATTTCTGGATGTACAAATATTTGTTCTTTAGTGATGAACTTACAATAACTGCAATGTTTGCAGGGGAAAGTACCCAATGCTGCATGGGATTGCGGTTTGATGGAAATTGGCCTATCACAAAGCAATCTTTTGAGGTTTTTGTTGTTCCTATATGTAAAATGAGGAGCATTTCCTACCAGTTGTCGTGTGAAGGCATCTGTCATAAGCACCTTCCAATTGTTGTTTATTATCTCTCTAACGTTACAACTATCATTAGTGTAGGTTGTAACGAAACTTAACCTTCCAGGGGAAACAGAAACATTATTGGTACCTGTGATGTGAGGGTAAGCATGTGTGGTACATGCTGGTGACTCTACATCTTTTAGCAATTGCACCCTAACTGTTCTTACTAAATTGGCATCATACTGTCTGTCTAGGAATAGGCGTTCCAGTTTATCTGCCTCTGAAGTCAAGTCTGTTGGATCTTTACAGATTTTTAGAAGCCTGATGAACTGACTTTTGACTATGCCCTTATATACATGGCGTGGGTGCATGCTATCATAGCGTAGTATGGTATTCCTCCAACAGGTCTTTCTGAACAAAGTAGAGTTTAAATGGCCATTCCTTATATCCAAGGTTACATCCAAAAAATTCACCGAGTCAAATGAAGTCTGTGCTGTGAATTTTAGGAAGGTAGTGGTGGTTTCCAGGTAGCTCTTAAAAGTAAGGAACTCTTCTATAGACCCTTCCCAAATCAATAGGATATCATCTACAAAACGGTAATAAGCTATAACTTTCTTAAAAAGAGGGTGAGTGAAGACATAGTCCTTCTCCCATTTGTACATTACTAAGTTTGCATACGTGTTTGCACAAGGGGTGCCCATAGCTACCCCTGAGGTCTGTAGATATAGGCACCCCCCAAAGGCAAACACGTTGTTACACAAAACAAGATCTAATAATTGACAAATTAAAATAACATCATTCCTTTTCACTTGTTGGAAAGCTGATAACAGTTCTCTCACAGCTTGTATCCCCTCAGCATTAGGTATGGACGTAAATAAACTATTTACGTCCATAGTAACTAAAAGATGTTTTCCTTTTACCAATGTTTTATCAATAGAATTAAAGGACTCCAGAAGTTGATAGGTGTCTTTGAGTATACTGGGAATTTCATTAATTAAAGGTCTCATAGTTTTCTCCAGATATACAGAAATATTTTCAGTTGCCCATTTCTCACTAGCTACAATGGGTCTTAGTGGTGGGGGAGAAACACCTTTGTGCATTTTTGGTAGTCCTTTAATTAAAGGCACCTGTGGATTATCTACCGTAAAATATTCATACAAAACTTGTGGTATTTGACCGCACATGAGTAGATCATATAACTCATCTTTTATCCCAGCTATGATACCTGCCATTCTCACTGCATCTATTTCCAAATAAGTGGATTCATCTCTTAACATATCCAACATCAAAGACTGATAGGTCATACTATCAAAAACGGCTACCCCTCCTCCCTTATCCACGGGCCTAAAAGTTAAAGAAGGGTTATAAATCAAAGTAAACAAGGAATTTTGTAATTCCTTAGTCATATTAAAATACATACATTTTTTTCTTTGTGCTGGTACAATAATCATAAATGTCCTTCTCACAAAGTTTAATAAACAGTTCAACAAGCGCCAGTAGTATGGGAGAAAAAGAACTTTTTCTTTTAAACATAGTTACTTCATTGGCTGAACTACTGTCTTTATCAGGTTTTGATTTAAAAAATATCTTTAACGCTATGGCGCGTCCAAACATCAGCCCTCTGTTGAGTAACTCTTTGTCATGTACAGACAAAACATACCTTGACATGTTGAAAAAAAGCTGGGTCTCTATGGTTTCTGTCGCCTTCTCTGAAAGACTACATTCTCCTCCGATAACTTGCGTTTTCTGTTGCCCCAACTGTTCCGTTGTTCTCTTGATGGAGCAGAGTTCCTTATCGGATACGGCAAAAAAGGGGGAATGTATATACTGTTTTTTGGTACCGCTCCTAAATCCCTTGGAGCTGCCCTGATGCGATCTGCTTCCTGATTTGGAAGTGGTGTAGAAGTGGCTGCTGCGGACGTAACAGAAATAGGAGTCTCTGGTGGTGTGGTGAATTTTTCTCCTGAGACGTCCTCTTGGACGGCTCGTGTAGATGGTGGAGCAGCAGAGTCAGCCCTGACTGGTGCTAACAACGTGTCATCATGAGGCGCCAGATTTGGAAGATGCATGCGAGAAGCAGTGTTGGGTGATTCCCTTCTTGGCCAAATAAAGACATTCTCTGAAAGGAAGAACTGGTAGTCTCGTTGTAGCTTCTTATGCTTAATCTGCTGTAAAGGTAGAGCATAAGAGCTAACCTGATTGTATAGATTGTCCATTCTACGTTGAAAATGATCATCAGGAAAGGTTTCATTCAATTCTTGTTGTGCACAGTTTATCTTAGTTAAAAGTTCTTTTTCCAATGGGGCAAAGTAATCGATTAATAACTGGATGTATTTCATGCTGGTTTCCAAATTAAGCTCCTGCCATCTCTTGAGTAGAACGGGGTGGGTGTCACCATATGTCGGCATGCAGAGTATGCGCATACCACGGGGAATGAGCTTAAAACGTTTACAAGCTTCCATATGTTTTCTTTGCCAGTTTAAACGTTGGAATCTGTATAGATCATTTTCTAGAGTTTTAAATGCAGAATTGAACATTTCCAAATTGTCAGTGTTAATATCATTAAGATTACCATTTGGTGCTCTAAGGTCCAGATCCAATAAAGGATTGAATTCAGTATTCAACATTGTTGTCCATTGTTCTTTACTGTGGGATATCCTCGGCTCTGGAACATAATCCAACTCCACATTAGGGTTTGTCATGTCGTGCGTAGTGGTGGTACTAAACCAAAAAAGTGATAAAGCAAAACGATAGACCACCACAACGGCAGAGTCCTTAGTTAAGCAGACAAAAAATATATAGTAGAAAGAAAAACTTCGGACTCAGCACGACAGTAAAATAAAAATTGAGAATTTATTTGGTAAGCGCTTTCGCGTACCTTTCAGTACGCTTCCTCAGACCATAAAAACAGTAACACAACTATGTACTCTTATATAGCAGCAACAGAAGCAATAATTGATTGAAGCAATAAGCTTAATAAGCAATTAATTAAAGATGAGTAAAAAATGCTAACTTAAAGATGCAATGGAATTTAAAGGCAATATTTTTTTTTTTTTTTTTTTTTATATACTATTCATTAATCTATTGCATATGCACTCATTTAAATATATATATATATTTTTTTATATGTACCTTTAGACTAAATAAATGTTTTGAGATGTCTTAATATGAATTTATAGTAATTAGGCTTTTTTACTATGTATGCATACACTTTATGTCAGCATTATTAGTTTCTTTCACTGTTTTTATAGCTGCTCTGTTGATGAATATTTGTCTTTAAATTCCAATGCATCTTTAAGCTAGCATTTTTTACTCACTTTTAATTAATTGCTTATTAAGCTTATTGCTTCAATCAATTATTGCTTCTGTTGCTGCTATATAAGAGTACATAGTTGTGTTACTGTTTTTATGGTCTGAGGAAGCGTACTGAAAGGTACGCGAAAGCGCTTACCAAATAAATTCTCAATTTTTATTTTACTGTCGTGTTGAGTCCGAAGTTTTTCTTTCTACTATATATTTTTTGCCTGCTTAACTAAGGACTCTGCCGTTGTGGTGGTCTATCGTTTTGCTTTATCACTTTTTTGGTTTAGTACCACCACTACGCACGACATGACAAACCCTAATGTGGAGTTGGATTATGTTCCAGAGCCGAGGATATCCCATAGTAAAGAACAATGGACAACAATGTTGAATACTGAATTCAATCCTTTATTGGATCTGGACCTGAGAGTACCGAATGGTAATCATAATGATATTAACACTGACAATTTGGAAATGTTCAATTCTGCATTTAAAACTCTAGAAAATGATCTATACAGATTCCAACGTTTAAACTGGCAAAGAAAACATATGGAAGCTTGTAAACGTTTTAAGCTCATTCCCCGTGGTATGCGCATACTCTGCATGCTGACATACGGTGACACCCACCCCGTTCTACTCAAGAGATGGCAGGAGCTTAATTTGGAAACCAGCATGAAATACATCCAGTTATTAATTGATTACTTTGCCCCATTGGAAAAAGAACTTTTAACTAAGATAAACTGTGCACAACAAGAATTGAATGAAACCTTTCCTGATGATCATTTTCAACGTAGAATGGACAATCTATACAATCAGGTTAGCTCTTATGCTCTATGTTTACAGCAGATTAAGCATAAGAAGCTACAACGAGACTACCAGTTCTTCCTTTCAGGGAATGTCTTTATTTGGCCAAGAAGGGAATCACCCAACACTGCTTCTCGCATGCATCTTCCAAATCTGGTGCCTCATGATGACACGTTGTTAGCGCCAGTCAGGGCTGACTCTGCTGCTCCACCATCTACAACAGCCGTCCAAGAGGACTTCTCAGGAGAAAAATTCACCACACCACCAGAGACTCCTATTTCTGTTACGTCCGCAGCGGCCACTTCTACACCACTTCCAAATCAGGAAGCAGATCGCATCAGGGCAGCTCCAAGGGATTTAGGAGCGGTACCAAAAAACAGTACATACATTCCCCCTTTTTTACCGTATCCGATAAGGAACTCTGCTCCATCGAGAGAACAACGGAACAGTTGGAGCAACAGAAAACGCAAGTTATCGGAGGAGAATGCAGTCTTTCAGAGAAGGCGACAGAAACCATAGAGACCCAACTTTTTTTCAACATGTCAAGGTATGTTTTGTCTGTACATGACAAAGAGTTACTCAACAGAGGGCTGATGTTTGTACCCTCTCAGGGAAGCCTTCTCCATGATTTATTGATGGACCTTAGATTGTTTGGACGCGCCATAGCGTTAAAGATATTTTTTAAATCAAAACTTGATAAAGACAGTAGTTCAGCTAATGAAGTAACTATGTTTAGAAGAAAAAGTTCTTTTTCTCCTATACTACCGGCGCATGTTGAACTGTTTATTAAACTCTGTGAGAAGGAAATTTATGATTATTGTACCAACACAAAGAAAAAATGTATGTATTTTAATATGACTAAGGAATTACAAAATTCCTTGTTTACTTTGATTCATAACCCTTCTTTAACTTTTAGGCCCATAGATAAGGGAGGAGGGGTAGCCGTTTTTGATAGTATGACCTATCAGTCTTTGATGTTGGATATGTTAAGAGATGAATCCACTTATTTGGAAATAGATACAGCGAGAATGGCAGGTATCATAGCTGGGATAAAAGATGAGTTATACGATCTACTCATGTGCAGTCAAATACCACAAGTTCTGTATGAATTTTTTACGGTAGATAATCCACAGGTGCCTTTAATTAAAGGACTACCAAAAATGCACAAAGGTGTTTCTCCCCCACCATTAAGACCCATTGTAGCTAGTGAGAAATGGGCAACTGAAAATATTTCTGTATATCTGGAGAAAACTATGAGACCTTTAATTAATGAAATTCCCAGTATACTCAAAGACACCTATCAACTTCTGGAGTCCTTTAATTCTATTGATAAAACATTGGTAAAAGGAAAACATCTTTTAGTTACTATGGACGTAAATAGTTTATTTACGTCCATACCTAATGTTGAGGGGATACAAGCTGTAAGAGAACTGTTATCAGCTTTCCAAGTGAAAAGGAATGATGTTATTTTAATTTGTCAATTATTAGATCTTGTTTTGTGCAACAACGTGTTTGCCTTTGGGGGGTGCCTATATCTACAGACTTCAGGGGTAGCTATGGGCACCCCTTGTGCAAACACGTATGCAAACTTAGTAATGTACAAATGGGAGAAAGACTATGTCTTCACTCACCCTCTTTTTAAGAATGTTATAGCTTATTACCGTTTTGTTGATGATATCCTATTGATTTGGGAAGGGTCTATAGAAGAGTTCCTTAGTTTTAAAAGCTACCTGGAAACCACCACTACCTTCCTAAAATTCACAGCACAGACTTCATTTGACTCGGTGAATTTTTTGGATGTAACCTTGGATATAAGGAATGGCCATTTAAACTCTACTTTGTTCAGAAAGACCTGTTGGAGGAATACCATACTACGCTATGATAGCATGCACCCACGCCATGTATATAAGGGCATAGTTAAAAGTCAGTTCATCAGGCTTCTAAAAATTTGTAAAGATCCAATAGACTTGACTTCAGAGGCAGATAAACTGGAACGCCTATTCCTAGACAGACAGTATGATGCCAATTTAGTAAGAACAATTAGGGTGCAATTGCTAAAAGATGTAGAGTCACCAGCATGTACTACACATGCTTACCCTCACATCACAGGTACCAAGAATGCTTCCCTTTCCCCTGGAAGGTTAAGTTTCGTTACAACCTACACTAATGATAGCTGTAACGTTAGAGAGATAATAAACAACAATTGGAAGGTGCTTATGACAGATGCCTTCACACGACAACTGGTAGGAAATGCTCCTCATTTTACATATAGGAACAACAAAAACCTCAAAAGATTGCTTTGTGATAGGCCAATTTCCATCAAACCGCAATCCCATGCAGCATTAGGTACTTTCCCCTGCAAACATTGCAGTTATTGTAAGTTCATCACTAAAGAACAAATATTTGTACATCCAGAAATAAAATACACTTTCAAACCTAGGTTTTTTGCTACCTGTGATAGTTTAGGATTAGTTTATTTAGCTACGTGTGTACATTGCCCTGCATTTTATATAGGCCTCACGAAACGCAAGCTAAAAAATAGGATTTACAACCATACCTATGATATAAAGAAAATGAATGAACTAAACGCTTTGGCTAAACACGTGCAATGTTTTTCTAGTCATTCCTTTGTGTTTAGGGTGCTAGAAATTGTAGAACCCAATGCTAGAGGTGGAGACTATCAGAATTTACTGGAATTAAAGGAACTAAAATGGATACTGAGGTTAAAAGGGCATTATCCCCCAGGCCTAAACCTCTATGTCTCTATAAAACCCTACCTTAATACACGCAGATGAGCTCTAGGTGGAACATTTTCACTGCATTCATGACTTTATACTACTTTATAAGTATATTTCCTACATGAGGCCATTCCCTCCTTTAGTTACCTTTGGTTTGGCTCATAGGTTTATAGCTTCTCTTAGGTTCATTTACTGACTTGTAAATGTACGTTTTAATTACATGTTTAGGTTATTTTGTTTTATCCTCATTCTATATGTTGAACCATGGCATCTCTGATATTCTTTTTGCCACATAGCTATATTCTGTGTAGGTGTTTTTTTATATGTAAAAAATTTCTTATATACTATTTATTAATTTATTGCATATGCACTCATTTAAATATATATATATATATTTCTTATATGTACCTTTAGACTAAATAAATGTTTTGAGATGTCTTAATATGAATTTATAGTAATTAGGCTTTTTTACTATGTATGCATACACTTTATGTCAGCATTATTAGTTTCTTTTACTGTTTTTTTAGCTGCTCTGTTGATGAATATTTGCCTTTAAATTCCATTGCATCTTTAAGTTAGCATTTTTTACTCATCTTTAATTAATTGCTTATTAAGCTTATTGCTTCAATCAATTATTGCTTCTGTTGCTGCTATATAAGAGTACATAGTTGTGTTACTGTTTTTATGGTCTGAGGAAGCGTACTGAAAGGTACGCGAAAGCGCTTACCAAATAAATTCTCAATTTTTATTTTACTGTCGTGTTGAGTCCGAAGTTTTTCTTTCTACTAACTATTTTATTAACCTTATCAGAGGGTTTTATCACAAAATTATTTTGTTGAGAAAATTGTTTAACTGCCAACCATTCATTTTTAGATTATAATGAATATTCCTTTTATCGAAATTGTTACATAACATTTCAGTTTCAAAGTCCAACAGAGAATGAAACTTTTTTATACCTTCATGTATAAATAGTGGTATAAACTTACTAGAAACTTTGACATCTGTTGTATCTATCGGACAATAAGCATTACTTTCACTCATACAAGAAACAAAAGAGTCATCAGACATTTTACTACTGCTTACTATTTCATCTATTTGGTGTTATTGGGAGAACGTCTGTTTTATTAAATTTATTTTTCTGGCTTATACCTGAACGTTCGTTGTTTTTTTATATTAATTTTGTTATTAAAATTAATTTTCTCTGCAGTATATGATTACAATCTCCACTTTACATCCTGTATGGGAAAAGTCTGGTTGAACTTAATTTTCTTCTGTCTTTCACACAAGAACAATTGAATCCCTTGTGGTTATCAAATCAAGAAAATACACGCATGAAATTGTAAACAGGTTCATAGGTATATGCTAGGCAAATGGCAACCAGGGCATTTATATGCCTAGGAATGCATTCTAACCCAATAGTGTCCCTATCCATACATATTTCTTAGGAGGGGGGTATGTTAGGAAGTTTCTAGAGGTTATGTGGGGAGTGTATTAGCTTAGACATTATTGTCTGCCTTTGTCTTTCAGAGACAAGGAGACCAGACTTTTCCTGCCTTTCACACCAGAGCAATTTAATCCTTTGTAATTATAAAATAAAGAAAATACACATATGAAATTGTAAATAAGTTCAATGGCATATACTAGGCTAATGACCACCAGAGCCTTTTTATACCTAACTGTGCAGTCCAACCCAATTGTGCATCTATGTATCATTGGTATTTATTAGGAGGGTGTATATAAGGAAGTTTCTAGGGGTTATGTAGGGGGTGCATGGTAGCTTAGGCATCACTGTCTGCCTCTATCAATCAGAGACATGGGGCCAGATCCAAGGTAAATTTCTGATTTCTCATCTATTGGTCAAGGTTACACTTAATTAGGGTTAGGGACTAAAATTTGAAACTGTCCTGTGTTAGAATCGAATACTGATTTACTACTTACTGTGCTAACAAGTCTTCAAAATGTATTTTACTATTACATAATATGTCAGCGCTACCAAAAAAAAGGGTCACTATTATAACAACGAATGATCAGATGATTGAACGTTGTTATATTGACCCCTAAAGTGGAAAACTCAAAACATCGAACAACCAGAACAGCGATTTTGGAAAAAATTGCTGTTCCCAAAAAAATAAATAAATAAATAAAACACTAAACACTAAATGAAGTGTGGGGGGGTTGCCCCCCACCCCCATGTGGGGGGCTGTGCCCCCTGCACCCCCTACTTGAATATACCAACTCCGAGATCGCACTAGAGTGAAGGAAACAGCACAACCTGGACAGCCGGCCCAGCAATTTCTTTCCCTGGGAAAAAATTTGCTGTTCCGGCCGTTCGCTATTTTGCCAGTTCGACATTTGTTGTTTGACCTAACAGCGTTCGATCATCTGATCATTCGCTAAACTAAAGTAGACCCAAAGAAAATTGTTAAACTTTTGTTAACTATGTCAATAATCTCAAAAATAATACCTGGTATTGCATGTAACTAATATCGAATTGTTCAGTGTAGTATGCATTAGAGGATGTCACTAATAGACATGCAGACAATTTTGTTTCCAATTTCTCCCCAGTCTCTTTTTTGACATCCTTCTTACTACAGACTCTGTCTTCCTTATGATTACTTCATATGGCTCTCTCAAAAACCAAAACCACTAACTCTGACTGTGATGTTGTGAGGTATTGCCAGCCATGCCAAAAGAAGTAAGGCAGTGGATGTGTAACATATGCCAGCACAGCTAGCTGGAATTTTGTAAAGAATTATATGTCATTTGTATATCAAACTGATTTGTACAGATATTTGTGTTGAAAATGTATTTTTAAAGCTGCTTGTGTTATAAATATACCAACAATGTTCCCTGCTGGATAGAGAAAAATCAATATACATGTATTGTTGTAACTGTCTAAATGTATATGTTTTAACAGAGGATAATGTAAATCCACCTGACTTTGGAAAAATGTAAGAAATTAAATTACTGGGCTTAGAACATAAAGATGTTATCTTACAGTTCTCACTACAGCCAGAGACAAAAAGTCTGTACTAGGAAGCTTCCTGTATTGTTACCGGGGTGAACTAATTGCTACTCTGGAAGAGTAGAAGTTTGAAATTGTTTTATGACTTCCAGGAGCTGTAGCAGATCTTAGCAAGGCTCTATGTGTGTCTATTATTGACACATGGGTGCTAAGTCATGGCAGTTTCTAGCAATGGGGAATTGCATGGGAACCAAAAGTTAGATGACCAGATGTATGTGATGTTATTCTATAATCTGTCACTAAAAATGATACTTTAATACCAGGTGAGACTAAAGTCTCATAGCACTCTGTTTTTGCAACCTGACAAATAAGGATCTGTCACCTACTTCATCTTGCCTTGCTCTATTAAGTAACCAGGGAATAATAATTCTTTAGTTCAGTCAGAAAAATATAGTGAGATTAGTTAAGCATTGTTTTTCTGTAACTGTGTTAATCTATCCATCTGTGCTATTTTTAATATTTCCTGTGAATGAAACTCTGGTGTTTATTGTAAATAGATATTTAGTATTTCCAGGCTCTTTTATTATTTATTATTAAACATATTTAAACTTTTCATTGTGGTTGGTCTTTTACAGAATATTTTAACCTTTGAGAGTACTTATATTTATTCAGTGACACCGTGGATATTCCTGAAACCTTGCTGTTTGGTCAACATTACTATTTGTATTAATATTAATTTCACTCAATATAATTGGATACCCTTGCACGAGCCTTATAGTAGTTGGCTTTGGAGTGTCTGGTGGCAGTGTAACTACTGAAAAGTACAAAAAGGCAGCCAATGTATCCAAAAACCCAGTTGTACCTTCGTATCTTGTTTAAATTGTACTTTTGTACCAGAGATAAAGGAGCCGATAATCCACTGGATAAAAAACAAGTTTTATTCACACAAATGGAAAGCTGGTAAGAACTTTCATCCTGAACCACAGAACTTCATCAAACAAATAATATCAATTATAATACATCTTATATACCTTAATCAATTAAAAATAATTCAAGTTACTCCCCCTTAAAGGAATATTCCTATTAATGTAGCATTATTATAAAACTACACTGTCAGCATACAACCAAATAGCAGCCACCAAAATATATATATGTATCCAATGCACTGCAGTGTAACTACCTCATAGTCTGGGCATAAGGGGGCATAGCTAGTAAATCTATGTCAGCGTTTCCTAGGTGTGTGCATGTGTGAAAGTCAAGTCTCAAAGTGTGTGTGTATATGTTTGTGTGTGTGTGTGTGTGTGTGTGTGTGTGTGTGTGTGTGTGTGTGTGTGTGTGTGTGTGTGTGTGTGTGTGTGTGTGTGTCAGCTACTTAGAGCAGGGACATGAAGCACTGGTTTCACAGAGAGGGTGGGGGAGGACTTAGCTTGGACACTCAGCTGAGGACTCAATCCTTCAGCCATGCCAGTGGGGAGTCTTACTGGGGAGAGAGACAGATAATGAAACCCAGACCCTGAGTGTGTTCCCTGTGCGCTCTTAAGGGAAATTGTGCCTGATGCAGACAGCTGTATCTGGAAATAGAATGTATGCATTTTTGTTCCAAGTGAACGTCCCTCTCCAGTGTCAGTGAGGAGGATTCAGGTTCCTTGATTACTGGCCCAGAGTGGGAACATCACACTGACAATACACAAGGCTGTCTCTTAGCACAAAACACAGCTGACCAGATACCTTCTAAAGTTATTCTATATTGGTCCCACTAGTAAGTACTTACCTGAAGCTTGAAGAATAGCCATTACGGTGTACCTACACTAAGGTGGAGCTACTAATTACAGTGGAAATTGTAGATCTATTAGTCTTACCAGTATTCTTTGTAATGCCATGGAGCATATTACTGTGAATCACATAAATAATGAGATCGGTGGTCTGCAGTCCCTCAGCCCAAATCAAGTTGGCTTTGTAAATGGTAAAGCCTATCCACTGAATCTGATGGACTTTGAAGGGATGACTGTAGTCCTAGATAATGGCCAAGTAGTACACACAGCCTACTTGGATCTAGTTAATGTTTCTGACATGTCCCTGCAGTCTTGTATTATTACTGAGAAGCTCTCCCACCTGAATATTAACACCTATGTAATTGCTTTTCTGACAGTGAGCGGTGTAGCATGCTACCCTCTGAAACACTTGCCACTAGTGGCATCTCAAAGGGCTCTGTATTGACTCACTCCTTCTTCAACATTTAATTCTCTTATATCCAAGCTAATATAAAAAGTCTGTGAATGACAACGTCTGCTGATGATATAAATTCAGTACTGTATTAACTCTCCATCTAACAATTATATCCTGAAACAGAGCCTAAACTACACTAGTACCTGATGTCACAACCAAGGGCCCAAATTCCACACAACAAATGTTGTATGGTTCTTTTGTAGAGACAGGAACACCCCTGTACCTGATACATAAAAGACACCCTTGAAAATGTAATGCAGTTATCAGAGGCGAGACACATTCATGGACAATGAAATCTCACTTGAACACCATGTGCCAGCTATTCTTCACAAGTCATTCTACTTGGCCCAACTAATTAATAAAGAACTAACCTCCAGATACCATGCAAGTCCCCCTTTGAAAATGTACCTATCTAAATGCTTGTCCAACCAAAAAGATAGTAGCACTTTCTAATCAAGAAATTCTCAGGGATGAGCTTCTTAAATTACACAGACCAAGTAAATGCCCCATCTCGTTACTCCATCTGCTATAGGCTGTTGTGTGCCAACCTCTGGCCTACAGGGCTATGAAATTCCCAGTCCTGATAAAGCTCTTACACCTCTGAAAACCTTGAAATACCACCAGTACCCACTTTATGGACCAAATCTACATCGCATTATAAACAGAACCATTCAGTGCAGTTGTTAACTCCACCAAAAGATTCCCTACCTAATGAACAAGTATGTACTCTATATTAAAGTCATCCCTGGACTTTTAGAGTATACAAACAATGGGATTTTGCATTGGGTCTGAGTGAAGTGAAACTGGATGGCCCCATACCTGAAAAGCACTGTAAATGCATATGTTGTCATTGATTATGTTTAAGTTTGTGATTTCTTCTTGTATTTTTCATTTATGATATTTTTGTTAAGCTGTTCATGGTTATTCTTCTTGTGCAGTTTATGTTATACACAATGTATATCTACTTTACTTATTAAATAATTTATTTATTTTTATTTATTGTTCAAGTTGGTGTTTTGGGATCTGAGTCTTTTTTTTTTGGGGGGGGGTTCATGTTTTATGGTTTATATCTCGTACTGTTTGTGACCTAGCTTTAAATTATGATGCATCTGATCAACAGTAGCTATTTAGTAATGATTTGCATTAACATTTTTCTGTAATTTTATTTTTATTTATCCTTTGTTGACTGGGTCAGTCCCACTGAGCTAGTGACCTCTTTTCATGGAAGACCTGAGGTGATATTTTTACTGCTATATGTATACATTACCTATCTTGTTTCCTTTCCAACATTTGAAAGTAACATGTCAGTGGTAGCGTTTAATTTGTGATTTGTGCATACGTATTTCAGTCTTAGTTCTGTGTGTAACAGTTTCATAACATTTTTGAAAGGTAGTCAGCAATATATGGTTCTCTATCCTCCTTTCCATATTTATATGTATATGTACTCATTTTTTACTTTATATGTATTTGCCTCCTTTATATAGTGCTTTCAGATACTGTTTTTATTATTTTATAAATGATGTTTTCTTTTTATCGTGCATTAATATAACTTAATGTAGACTTCATTAAGTAAGTCAGACTCATTTGTATTGTACCTCTCTGCTGTGCAGCATATATTGTTGGAGAGCTATATATTTTATATGTATAATATGTATAATTGTATATTTTCTTCTTCTATATTATTCATTTGGTTGTGCTTTTTTCCTGGTGGTTATAGTCATCTGGTTCACTTTTTATTCTTAGGATCATTGCCTTGTTTAGTCAGATAGCTTTCTGTGTAGTGTAGTTCCTGTTTGATAGCTTGTAATGGCAGAGGTTTTTGTGGGCACCCACAGTATTTTGAGACTCATCAAGTTTATTTATAAAAAACTATGACAGAAAATGCAGTATCCTGTTTTCACTTGTGCTGACTTTTTAACATTATTTTTTGTGTGAAATATTGTCCTTTTTTACTTTTGTAATTTTGTATGTTTAACTCCTATGTTGCCAGCAGCTTTGAGGACTTAACAAACATTTTTAGTATATTTCTTGTCTATTTGTTCTTGTTTCAGTTATGATATTTTATTTGTTTTTTCCTTCATATTATTACTATTTCTTTCTTTAAGTGTTATTTGACTGCTGTAGTTTCTTTTGTAGAGATTGGTTTGGTACTAACTCTGCATATGTGTGTGTGTGTGTGTGTGTGTGTGTGTGTGTGTGTGTGTGTGTGTGTGTGTGTGTGTGTGTGTGTGTGTGTGTGTGCACATGCATGGTGGTGTGGGTATGTTTGTTTGTGTGTGTGTGTGTGTGTGTGTGTGTGTGTGTGTGTGTGTGTGTGTGTGTGTGTGTGTGTGTGTGTGTGTGTGTGTGTTTGTGTTTGTGTGCATGCATATATGCATGTGTGTTTGTGAGGTGTGAAAGCTGCCAGCCTAACCAGATAGAATTGTAGAGATAATTCTGTCATTTGTAAATATTAATGTAAGCCAGGTAAAAATAGTATTACATGTGGAACTGAAAAAATGTAACAACAGTGCACTCTACTGACCAAGTAAAGCATGTTGTGACCCTTTGAACTAAACACGGTAACGGCTGGTCTAGATGAAAGAGTTCTTGCTATTGTTGTAAGGCCAGAGTTAATGGCCAGAATTTGTATGCATAAATGTCCTTTATTACTCTGGTTTCTGCCCAGAGGTGAAGAATGTAAATGTAGTTTCTGATGATGTAATGTGAACCAGAAATGTGATGTTAAAAACAGAGAGAATCAGAGAGCATTAAACATTTTTGTCTTGACCTTCCAACTCAGCACTGCCTTTGCTCTGTATGTAAGCTTATCGTAGACTTGTGTTTTACTCTAAGGAATAGCTAGAAACTAAAAAGATTAGACTAAGTGTTTTTTTGTGATGTCGGAACTGTACTACTGAATTATTTTAAGTATTTATATGTGATCTCTGAACTCTTGACTAGCACTGTGCAGTAAAAAGTATTGTCTTGTGTTTTGACTATTTATTGTTAAATATTTTAAACCCTTTCAATTGTGGCTGTTTTTGTAGAGATAATTTAAGCTCTTTAGAGTGCTTGCATGGCTTTGGTAAAATTGTACAAAGCCACGCCTATAGCTTTAGCCCTGGGCTATACTACCAATTGGATAATAATATTGCACAGTAATAATTGGACACCCTTTTAATAGCCTTTGAGTATCTGATAAATATTAGTGGGCGGTGGCAGCTGGTACTACTGTATAGTCTTGGAAAAAGGGGGCACAGCTTGAGAACCTGTGCCAGCCTTCCCCAGAAGTGTCTGCGTGGTTATATAAACTCTTCTGAAAGTGTGTGTGTGTGTGTGTGTGTGTGTGTGTGTGTGTGTGTGTGTGTGTGTGTGTGTGTGTGTGTGTGTGTGTGTGTGTGTGTGTGTGTCAGCTACTTGGGCAGGGACACAAAGCACTGGTTGGACAGAAAGGGTGCTGGAGGTTTTAGCTTGCTCACTAGGCTGAGATCTGGACCCTATAGCTGTGCCAGTGGGAAGTCTTATTGGGGACCTGGAGATCAAGGGAGTGACCAGTCCCAGACTGACTGTGAACTCTGTGTGCTCTTAAGGGAAATTGCACTTTACTGTGTGTATTTGTTATCCTTTCCTCATATATGAGATGCCCCTCACTGGTGTTAGTGGTGAGGACTGAGGCTCCTTGATTGCTGGGCCAGGGCATGGGGGTCACATATTAATTGTTTGGCAGTGGTGGGATATCCACATCCCATATTAATTGGTGGCAAATACTAATTGGCTTGTAGTGGTGTGGGTAGAGTGAATTCCTGTAGTTTGGGTACAGTGAGCATTGAAGGTGTTTTGTACTCTAAATCAGCCATGCAGTAAATACTCAGAGTTCAAATCACAATTGTTTTATTTCTTTTGTTAGCTTAGTTAGTCAGGGTGAGCAAACAGCATATCAGCAGTGGAGTATGGAAAGCTGACAAGGAGCCAGCTGGCTGAGATGTGCCAGGCTAGGGGACTGGTGCATGGAAACCTGGTTTTTGAAAAAGTTTGGCATGATTCAAACGAAAGCGTTAACTTCAACTGTCTTTTTTATGCATCGTGGATTTTCTTATTAAACCCTAGCTGAGTACTATTCAAGTTGGATACTCGTTTTTGGTGGGTTTGTGCCATTACACTTTCGTCAAGCAAACCAGGATGACAATCAGACTGCAGTGGAGATATAATACCCTTGGAGAATGGACAGCTCAACCTTTCTGCAGAGGACTTAAAAATACATCTGGAGTAAAAGAGACTTGAATTGGAGGCCAGGTGTTTGGAGACAGAAGCAGCTGAGAGACTGAGGAGTCTACAGGCTGAGGAGAATGAGAAACTGCTATGCCGGGAAGCCAAGGGAAAGTAGTGGCAGAGGAAACATGAGAGAGAAATGCTGACTCTTTGTCAGAGTCATGGAGGTAATGGGGAAGGGAGTAACTTGACCCCAGAAGCACAAAAGGTCAGTACATTTCTTCCACAGTTTAAAGAGGGAGATAATTTTGATAGTTTCATTCATATGTTTGAGAGGGTATGCAAACAGTATAGTGTTGACCAAAGCCTCTGGGTACGGTTCCTGACCCCCTTACTCCATGGTAAAGCTGAACTGTTTTGTCAAAAATGTCTGACGTTGCATGTTTTGATTATACTGCTGTTAAAAATCACTTGTTAGAATTGTTTAAGCTAACACCTAAAACGTACAGGAAAAAGTTTCATGAGCATAGGCACAAGGCAGATGAAACTGTGTGTGAATATGTAGCAGAACTGATCATTTTATTTCCATAGGTGGGTGAGTGGATGTCAGGTCACCACTTTTGAAGGGCTGGCAGACCTTTTGGTGAGGGAACAAGCCCTTAGCACTTTGCTTGAGGACATGAGGATCTGGTTAGCTGATAGACAAGGTGCTACTTCATATGAGTAGGGGAAGAAGGGAGACCTACACCTGGCAAGCAGGGCAGCCCTACACAGGAAAGGGACCCCCAGTACTGCTCATGGGTCTAAAGGAACCCATGGTGGGCAGCCCAGACTGCCCCAACAGAATCTGCCAGTAGCAGGGAAAGCCACTAGTCCAGGTACATGTCCAGGAGCTAGGGTTAAATGTTTTGAATGCAACCAATGGTGCCATGTTGCATACAGGTGTCCATGGAGGCAAGGTGGGGAACAAAAGGTGAGGGAGCCAGTAAGTGGGAAAGACAAAATGCCAATAGTGGGTTGTCTTGGGACAACAAGGGTACCAAACTACCACCAGAGGTTATCTCCTACCTATTGTAGTGAATGGCAAAGAGGCCATTGCCAAGAGAGACACAGCCTCTGATATAACCATTGTAAAGCCTGCAATGGTTACAGAGGTGCACTACTTGCCTGGGCAGTCTACTCCAGTCAAGGCTTTAGGTGGGATCCCATTCCCTATGGTTCACATTGACTGGGAAAGTGGAAAAGGAAGCCAGCAAGTAGGTGTGTTTGAGGATATACCTGCAGATGTCCTGACAGGGAATGATTTTGATAGTGCAGTACCCTGTGCTTGTGCAGTCATACGCAGGCAGACTTGGAGACAAGCAGGTAAGTCTGGTAGCCTGGGGGAGACCCAGACAGACTTCATACTTGCAGCCAGGACTGGTGAGGTGGTTACTTCAGGGAGGGAGCTACCCTGTAGCAGTGAGACTAAAGGTGAGCCACAGCTGCTTGGGGGTACTGATGGTCCCTTGGACAGACTGACTGCAAAGGTAGAGGTGAGTAGGAGTACCCAGGCTGACAGTGAAGCACCACTGTGAGAGGATGCCAGACTTCCTGTGGAAGGGGAGCTGGGAAGGGTTACAAAGAGAGAGTTGAGACAGGTTCAGCAGTCAGACCCTACATTGCAAGGCCTGAGGCAGGTAGCTAGGGAGGCACCTGATTCTCAAGGAAAGGGGGAATCTGTATACTGGGACAAAGGATTACTATACAGAGAATAGATCCCTGAGGGAGGGCTAGAAGGTGAGACAGTACAGCAGTTGGTATTGCCTAGAGCCTACCATCTGGCACTTCTAGCCATAGCCCATGATATTCCCTTTGCAGGCCATATGGGCATAAAACGTACAAAGAGGCATATTATGCAGAACTTCTATTGGCCTGGAATTTCCAGAGATGTAACAGGGTACTGCAGGACATGTGAGCAGTGCCAAAAGGTGGGCAAGGCAGGAGATAAGGTGAGAGCTCCTTTGATGCCTTTGCCTGTGATTGGGGAGCGATTTCAGAGGATAGCTATGGATATTGTGGGTCCTCTGAGTACCCCAGGTTCCACAGGGAAAAAGCATATCCTAGTGGTAGTGGATTATGCTACATGATAACCTGAGGTGGTGGTTTTGTCCTCCATTGAGGCAGAGAAGGTGGCAAATGCTTTATTAGATATTTTCAGCCAGGTAGGTTTCCCAAAAGAAATACTGACTGAAAGAGGTGCCAATTTCATGTCAGACTTCCTGGCTTGTCTGTGGAAGTCCTGTGGGGTGAAGCACATGAAGACCACCCCCTACCATCCCCAGACTAATGGTCTTGTTGAGAGGTTAAACTCTACAATCAAGTCCATGCTATGGGCATTTGCAGATCAGTTTAAGAGGGAGTGGGACAAATATTTGCCCCATCTGTTGTTTGATTACAGAGAGGTTCCCCAGGAATCCACAATGTTTTCACCCTTTGAGTTGCTGTATGGGCACAGGATGAGGGGACCTCTAGATTTAATTCAAGATGAGTGGGAAGGTGAGTGCAAGTCTCACAAGGAGTCTTTTGTGGCATACGTCCTAAAAATCAGGACAAGGCTCAGGGAACTCATGGGCTTGGCCCAGAAGAACCTGCTGGCAGAAGCCCAACAACAGAAAAAGGTGTGGTATGACAGGGATGCTCGAGTTAGAGAGTATGCTGTGGGGCAGCAGGTAATGGTTCTCCTTCCTGTCAGACACAACAAGCTGCAAGCAGCTTGGGAGGGACCCCTACAAGGTGGTAAGAAAGGTAAGTGATGTTAATTACAAGGTGTTACTGCTAGGCAGAAGGCAGGGGTACAAATTGGACCATGTTAACATGATGAAACCTTACCATGATAGGGAGGCCCTTGTGCTGAGCATTTGCAGTGGATTGCAGGAGGAGTCTGAGGGAGATCTGGGGACTGATCTCCTCAGTGAGGCTCGGGCTGATACTTCAGTGGAAGGGGTAGCAATGTCCCAGCAGCTATCTCCTACCCAGGTTCAGGAAATCTGAGCAGTGTTGCAGGAATTTGGGGACATGTTCACTGGGAAACCAGGGTGTACCCAACTGGGGCAGCACCAGGTGGATACAGGACCCAAAAGGCCTATTAGGCAGGCCCCTTATAGAGTGCCTGAGAGAGAGTTAAACAGACTCTGAGGGAAGAGATACAGGAGATGTTGGAACTAGGGGTGATTCAAGACAGTCCCTGGGTCTCCCCAGTGGTGCTGGTGCCAAAGAAGGATGGCAGCACCAGGTTCTTTGTGGACTACAGGGAATTAAATAGTCACACAAAGTCAGATGCTTACCCCATGCCTAGGACAGATGAGACCCTAGAGCAGCTGGGTGGGGCTAAGTATCTTACAACCATTGATGTTATCAAGGGTTACTGGCAGATGCCCTTGACTCCCAGTGCTAGAAAGAAGTCAGCTTTTGTGACTCCTTTTGGCTTATATGAGTTCACAAAGATGCCCTTTGGGATGAAGAATACCACAGCAACTTTCCAGAGGCTGGTAGATCATATCACGGCAGGGGCAGGAAGGTTATCCCTTGCTTACCTAGATGATATTGCCATCTACAGCCATTCCTGGCAAGAGCATCTTCAGCATGTCCAGAAGGTGCTGGGCAGACTACAGAGGGCAGGGTTGACCATTAAGCCAAGCAAATGTCAGGTGGGTATGGCAGAGGTCTCTTACCTAGGCCACAGTGTGGGTGGTAAGATAAGGCCAGAACCTGCCAAAGTGGAAGCCATTCAGGCATGGCCTGCACCTGTTACTAAAAAGCAGGTGAGGGAATTTTTAGGGACAGCAGGGTACTACAGAAAGTTTGTCCCCAGTTATAGTACCATAGCTGCTCCCCTCACAGACCTGACAAGAAAGGACAGAGCCAGCCAGCAAAAGGCCAAGTTGCTAAGATGGAGCCTAGGGTTGCAAGCATGTGAAATGTCAGTGCAGCACCGCAGTGGGATTAGCAATACCAATGCAGATGGGCTCTCAAGACAGGGAATGGGGTAAGGTATACTCAGATAGACCTAACCCTCTCAAGTAGCGTTTCTCAAGGGTCACTTGAAAAACTAGCTTAAGTTCTCCAGGGGGGGAGAAATGTGAAGCCTGCTAGCCTAGCCAGATATAATTTTATAGATAATTCTGTCATTTGTAAATATTAATGTAAGCCACAGGCTTGTTGCCCTAAATGGTAAAAATAGTGCTACATGTGGAACTGAAAAAAATGTAACAACAGTGCACTCTACAGACTAAGTAAAGCACATTTTGACACTTTTATCTAAACATGGCTCTGGCAGGTCTAGATGAAATAATTCTTGTTATTGTTGTAAGGCCAGAGTTAATGGCCAGAATATGCATGCATAAATGTCCTTTATTGCTCTGGTTTCTGCCCAGAGGTGAAGAATGTAAATGTAGTTTCTGTTAGCCTGAGAACCCAGGGAAGTGTGAAGAATGATGTAATGTGAACCAGGAATGTGATTTTAAAAACAGACAGAATCAGAGAGCATTAAACATTTTTGTCTTGACCATCCAACTCAGCACTGCCTTTGCTCTATATGTAAGTTTATCTTAGACTTGTGTTTTTCTCTTAGGAATAGCTAAACACTAGAAAGATTAGACTAAGTGTTTTTCTGTGATGTCAGAACTGTACTACTGAATTATTTTAAGTATTTCTCTGTGATCTCTAAACTCTTGACTAGCAATGTGCAGTAAAAAGTATTGTCTTGTGTTTTGACTATTTATTATTAAATATTTTTAAACCCTTTCAACTGTGGCTGTTTTTGTAGAGATAATTTAAGCTCTTTAGAGTGCTTGCATGGCTTTGGTAAAATTGTACAAAGCCACTCCTATAGCTTTAGCCCTGGGCTATACTACCAATTGGATAATAATATTTCACAGTAATAATTGGACACCCTTTTAAGGGCCTTTGAGTAGCTGATAAATATTAGTGGGTGGTGGTAGCTGGTACTACCATATAGTCTGGGAAAAAGGGGGCACAGCTGAAGAACCTGTGCCAGCCTTCCCCAAGAGTGTCTGTGTGGTTATATAAACCCTTCTCAAAGTGTGTGGGTGTGTGTGTGCCAGCTACTTGGGCAGGGGCACAAAACACTGGATAGACAGAGAGGGTGCTGGAGGTTTTACCTTTCCCACTAAGCTGAGATCTGGACCCTATAGCTGTGCCAGTGAGGAGTTTTATTGGGGACCTGGAGACCAAAGGAGTGACCATCCCCAGACTGACTGTGATCTCTGTGTGCTCTTAAGGGAAATTGCACTTTACTGTGTGTATTTGTTATCCTTTCCTCCTATATGAGATGCCCCTCACTGGTGTTAGTGATGAGGATTGAGGTTCCTTGACTGCTGGGCTAGGGCACGGGCGTCACAGGGGGGTTCTTGTATTTTGTTATGCCTATACTTTCAGAAACTCAATCAAATGGAAACAGGTAATCATTTTGGGAGCATGCCTCCCACACACCCCATACCCCTGACTGAAATACACTGATGTCATGATCACACAACTGTGGAGAAAACAGAACTTTATAGACAGCAAGTCAGGTTGTGCACATCTAAAAATAGTACCACCAGTGATGTTCTATGTAAATTCCACTCACTTTCAAATCAGTGATTCAAAATTGATGCTCTGAAACCTCATCCAGGCTGGAGGGGAGACCACAGACGTAGTCTCCATACCTGTTTTTTTTTTTTTTGACATTATGTTTCACTGATTTCAAATAATGTAAATTTTATTTTCTTAAAAAAGTTAACAGCACTTATTAATTCATGTCTATATAATTAAAGCATAAGGTCTCATCTTCCTTGTTTAGTTGCATTTGGCCAGCAAGAAGGTATCATACATAGTTCACATTTATTTTCACAAAGGAAATGAAAGAAGATGATGTTCATATTTTGTCTAAGACATGTCAAACATGCTGCAGTACTATTTTAGCAAAAGTGCCCATCTCTTAAAGTATCAAAAGATGAAAGGCCTATAGTGAGTCTCTGCCCACTCATCAAACACTGTTTATTATAAACAAGCAGATATTTTATCATGCAAAAAAATATGGTCTTTTATGTGATAAAGAGCATGTTTTTTGAAAAAGCTTTAGCATTATCATTGATATATATACAAGTTAACCAATGTTATTAACAATAATATGAATGCATTCATTTGTATCTACTTGTAAAAACTGGACCTATTTCAGGCTCAGCTCAGAAGCCTTAACACAGAGAAAGTAGTAATGAAGAATTATGGATGGCATGGTACATTATATACATAGATTATGTATGGATAAGTTTGCAGAAATATAATCAAGGGAAACATGTTTATTTATAACATAGTATGACAAGAAATAATCACAATATTTACAAAAGAAGAAATCTAAGTCAATTTGTTCTGCTAACTATTTATTGGAAACATTCAAAACAGAGAGAGAGGGAGAGAGAGATAGAGAGAGAGAGAGAGAAATAAGAATAAAAAAAACTTGAAAAGATAAAGGGGTTACAAAGGTTGCTGTTATGAAATGTGGCCAAAGGCAAAGTATTTCTGCTGGATTTCATTTAAAATATTTGATTTCAGTTGTGATTAAAATTTTATGTAGTGTGTTATTTCTTTTATGTAGAAAAGCCTGGTATTACAGGCTGGTAAGAAAAGACACTAATTTTCGGAAAGACACCATTATTACTACACTACATTTCCTTAACTGGGAGACTAAAGACTCTCCCCATAGATAACACTGTCTGTAAGTTCAATAAGATCTTTCTAGTTGTTCTAAACTCACTAGCTCCCCTCAGAACAAAAGTGTTCAAAGCCAGCCCTGCCCAATGGATATCCTTAGCAACTAAAGAGCTCATGAAACAAAGCTGTAAAGTCTGGAAGGACTGGACAAAAAATAAAATATTTCCTCCTTTACTAACATAGACAAGTAAGAAACCTAATAAAGCAATGTATCACCAAATATAAGAAAACGTATTACTCGACCATTCAAAACACACACTAATAATCCAAAACTGTTATGGGTCTCAGTCAATAAACTGTTAAATCCAGGACAACCAACTCAGCCAACCAAACACACAGAGACAAAATGATACCATAGCCACCAATTAAATACCACTTTATACAGACAATACTGACATTAACAAACCAGGTGACGGATCATATTCTTGATGTCCTTACTCAATCAAATAGCTTCCTTCAACATTTCTCCTTTCAATCAGCTCCCACAGATACCATCAAAAATACTTCAAAAAAATTAAAGTCTACTGCAACTGCACCTGACAATCCACCTGGCAAATATTTTCAAACAGCAGTTGAGATTATTATATTCAGTCTCAGCTTTAATAAATCAATTCATATCTGAAAACAATGTTTCTTCACTATGGGAAAAATAGTTAGAACAAAATGGCAAACATATCATTATGTGTTTCATGACTGCCTGTTGTAACCTTATTATGTTCCCTTCTAACTGCTCTCTCTAAAGCTAAAAACCCAGCATCAATGGGACCGGACGGTGTCCCCGGCTGTGTGCTACACGAACTCAATGAGGAACTAAACCCACACATAAGGCTGCTGTTTAATCTTAGCCTTACCACAGGATACGTACCCAAAGAGTGGCGTACGGCAACTGTGGTTCCACTCCACAAAGGCGGTGCTTCTACGGACCCTGGTAATTACCACCCCATAAGCTTAACAAGCCTGGTCTGCAAAGCTATGGAGAGGATCATAATGGAACTCATAAATAAAGACATAGGGGACCTACAGACATTGGATCCTACCCAATTCGGCTTTGTAAAGGGCAGATCATGCCTCTTGAACTTGGTCGACTTTTTGAAACAGTCACCAAGGCCATTGATGAGGGTAAGGCAGTTCACACAGCCTACCTTGACCTTGCAAAAGCTTTCGACACAATACCCCACTCGGTATCATAGAAAAGCTCACCAGCTTAAATGTAAACCCATATGTCACAAGATGGGTTGCAAACTGGCTCAAGGACAGAACCCACAGGGTTAGAGTTGCTGGTGCCATGTCAGACTCCAAGCCGGTCACAAGCGGTGTCCCACAGGGCTCAGTCCTGGGCCCCCTCTTGTTCGACATCTACTTTTCAGAAGTGCAGGCAAACATAGGAGGATTGTGGCTGACAAAGTTTGCAGATGACTGCAAACTGGGCACCATAGTTGAAAATCCATCAGACACAGATATCCTTCAGAGAGGTCTCATAGAAATGGATAACTGGTGCCAGAGCCATGGCCTTAAGCTAAACGCCAAAAAATGTATAGTCAATCCCTTTGGAAAAAACAAGGTAACCCCAAGTTACCACATAGGTGGCAATCCATTAAGCACAGAAGAGGTTATCAGAGACCTGGGGACCCAAGTTGACAGTAACCTTTCTTTTGACACTCACATTGCCAAAGTGGTTAGGAGGACCTTCTACATTGCCCACCTGATTATGAAGGAATTCACATCCAGATCAAGGGAGGTCATTGTTCCCCTGTACTCTTCACTTATCAGACCAATGATTGAGTACAATGCCCCATTCGGAATGTATCTTACCCGACACCTGCAGCAATTGGAAAGACCCCAAAAGTTCCTCACCAAAAGGATAAAGGGGCTCAAAAATATGCCATATGCTGCCCGACTGAAGAAACTCCATCTCTATTCAGTCGCATACCGTCTGCTCAGAGGTGACCTGTGCCTGACATACAAGGCCATGTCCAACCCGGAATTAATGGACATGCTCCACCTCAAAAAATCCAAATCCACCAGAGCCACAAGAGCAAGAGACTTAAACCTCAACACGGATATGAATAGGACGTGCTGGAGGGACAGATTCATCACCCAGAGACTCCCTATGCTGTGGAACAGAATCCCGGTCCATGTGAGACAGAACACCTCGCTGGCTCTGTTCAAGAGGAAGCTTGACCAGTGGATGGGAGATCGTAGGTTTACCCCGGAGATCATCTCTGTATCACTGCTGGACAGAGGCACGGCAAACTAATGGGTATAGTATTCTTCAACCTAAGGGGTGGTGAAAGCCACACAACTCTGGCTAGGCTTATAAATGCCCTAGGGCAGATAGCCTAGTATGAACCTATGAACCTATGAACCTATGAACCTAACTTTCTATACTACAACATAACTCATGTTAGTGTAGTGAAGTGAGATCTCGGAGTTGATATATTTAAGTAGCAGGGGGTGTGGGGGGTGCAGTCCCCTACATGGGGTGGGGAGGGGTGCTTGCCCCCCTGCTTATATTGGAGAAAAGTAATATGGTTTGTCTTGTATTTGTTTCTGTATCTACTTCTGCTGGAATATAGTAGGTGTTTGTATCCTGTGTGTTTTCAGTATTCTGAGATTCAGTATTTTGAGATTCAATATTTTGAGTTTTCAGTCTTTTGAACTTTCAAGATTTTGGTCTCAGTTTTTTGAAATTCAAGATAGATTTTGGGCTGTCAAGCTTATGAAGTGAATCCCTCAAAACACATCTCTACCAAAACAACACTATTCATTATCATCTCTGCCAACAACACTATGACAGAGCAAGTAAACCACACAAAACTACTAGTACGTATCATCACAGAAGACCAGTGAAATTGAACACCACACGGTTACAAAAGCTCATCAAAAACTAAGTACGTTATACAGAGTGAAAACCTATCTCAGTGACATAGTCAGAAGATGTATAGTGTCTACTTTCTCATTGCCATTTCTTCTCTTTGTTGACACAATCTTCACTAACCTTCAAGTCTCATAACTGTCCAAACTTGAGCAGTATTATAATAAAATAGCCAAATCTGCAGTAGACTATAACAATAGAACACAACACTGACTAGCACTTAGAGAATTAAACTGGTCAGAACTATCAGATTACTTTGCTCTTTCTAAATTAACTGCAATACACAGACTTGTCTATAAGCTAGAAAATTGGTCGACCCTTAACAATGTAATATAATATTACTTTTGTAATAGAATTTTATATTCTGGACAGTAGTCTCTCCTTTGATAATCACATCGCCACAGTAGTCAGAAAATCCTTCTACGCGGCACACCTCATCACAAAAGGTTTCTCATCCAGGAAAAAAGAGGTCATTATTCCCCTCTACTTGTCACTCATTAGACCCATTATAGAGTACAATGCCCCTTTTGGTATGTACCTCACAAGACATCTACAACAACTGGAAATGCCACAGAAATACCTCACAAAGATGATTACCAGCCTCAAACAGATGCCCTACTCAGACCATCTAAAAAAACTCCAGCTTTACTCCGTCACATATCACATACTCAGAGGCGATCTCTGCCTAACATAAAAAGCTATGTCAAACCCAGAGCTGTTGGACATGCTCCACTTAAAGAAATCCCAATCCCTCCGAGCTACATGCTCTAGGGACCTAAGCCTTGTCACTACAATAAACAGAACATGCTAGAGGGATAGATTCTTGTCCCAGAGACTTCCCATACTCTGGAACAGACTACCTATCTATGTCAAACAGAGCTCCTCATTAGCACTCTTCAAGAAAAATCTTGATGATTGGATGGGAAATAGGAAATTCACCCCGGAGATTACCTCTGTGGCTCTGCTCGACAGGGGCACATTAATTTTCATGGGTGGCGAAAGCCATGGTTCCTTTTTGGCTAGGCTTATATAGGCCATAGGGCCAATAGCCTAGCACCTACCTATGAACCTATGAACCTATACAGAAAAATTATTGAGCACTGTAATGAAATCACCTAATACTGTAGATGGCTGTATTGCATCAGTGTAACTAAACTATGGAACCACATCCCACCACCACTGAAATCCATTATGAATGTAAACTCAGTTATAATACAATTAAGACTTCACCCATCAGATCAATGGATGCATCTGCTCCTGTATACCTCTAAGAAATATCACTGTCATTTTCAGTTTGCTATATTTTCAAACCATTTCTCTTCATTGAAAATCCTATGCCCCACAACCTGTCTTCACAAATTCCTAAGTTTTATTAGTATCTCCCAGCCATTTATATGCCATTCACTACTCCACCCCTGTTCTTTAATATAAACCTTATAATAGCTATATATATATATATATATATATATATCACTGTCTCTAAACCTGCCTAATAACCGACCTCTTAATTATTATATTAACCTATTCTACCCTACCAGGTTCCACCCTTCACTTCCATTTCTTTGAATTTCATATTGATCCATTTTCAGAAAACTGCATTCACTGTGAAATGATTGCTAACAAAGAATGTGACATTCTTATTACTCATTATAATCATTCTAATTGCTGATCCTTTACTCACACTAGTCTATTTGTGTGCTCATCCACATTTACAAGCAACACAGTGCTTTATCAATAGGAGACACTGCATATGTGGAATAATGCTTAACAACTGTGTCTTCTACACTGTGTCCCACATTGTAGTGCTATTGTGTGACATACAGAATAATGTCAGACTACATTTCTGTGCTGTCATATGAAAGCAATCTCTGAATGAAGTGGTTTTGCATCCTATTAAGGGCTTTTACCTTTGCCCTGAGACTAGTATCCTCTGTTAATGCTGTGTTACTTTTATGGTAAGCCATAGAAGTAAATAGCTTTACAGAGCTCATATTTTCAGAAGCCAGAATTCCAGCACCACTTGAGTACCACTTATAATGCTAAGGACCCCTTCCAGATAACAGTGAGTAGAAATGCAGTAAAATGTCAGACTGATGCAAACAAATCTCCATGTTTATTAAACAAAACAATGCTGCATGCTGAGTACTGTGAACAGTGAAAAAACATACAAATTACACTATGATGCACACCACATATCATCTGGTCGTGCTGTACAAACCATTTTGACTACATTATACAACACAATACCTAAAACTAATGACACGATGAGCTGCCTTTGTCTCCTGATTTTTTTCTTTATTTTTGTTATTCATAGCAAATGTGAGAATTGACAAAGGTGGTGGAGCTATTATTCTGGACAATTTGATTTATACAGTATCGCAAAAATGTTGAACTTTCTGTACAAAAGCGATTTTTTTACATCTTGTTGTTTAAATGAACTCAACATAGCATATTATAAGATTGGTTTAAATATAAATGATTTATTTCTTGAACATAACTTTACTTTGGATTAAATTAATTTCATTAAGGTTAACAAATCCTATATTCCTTCAATTTTCAAGATTGGAAAGTCCATAAATGTATGATCCATCCACCTTTGAGGCCCATAGTAGCTGCAAAAGACTCTAAGATCAAGCCTTTAGCAAAATTTATAGACTACAAGTTGAAGGACTTCTTAACTGTTAAACCCCATGTATTAATGAATTCTTGACATTTATTTAGAACCTTGGGTCTTTGTGAATACAGGAAAGAAATCATATTCTTCTGTATTGATGTTAAAGATCTGTTTTCGGTGATTCTGCATGACTAGGGTATGGAAATTTGTATTGAGGCTTTGATTATTGGTACTAAATTCAACCAAGCTACTATTAGGGTTTTTTACCTTTACGGATTTAGTACTATAAACAATGTAATCATTTTTGAAGGCATACTGTTTAAGCAAGTTACAAGACTCACTATGAGGGTACCAGCTGCCCCAGTGTTCGCCAATATTGTGTTGTGGTGGTAGTGGGAGTAAAATTTTGTTTTTACATCTCAATATATGCAACATATTTTCAAATACTTTAGATATCTAAACAATGTATTGATTTTGTGGAAGGGAAGTGATAAAACTATTGTACAGTTTTTACAATATATTAATTCCACCAACTCTTTTTATCTTTTATGCAGCATGTTGATGATGAATGTTATAATTATTTGGATGTTAAAATATATAAAAACTGAGAGAGGGGAATGTTTGAATATACTATATATATATATATATATATATATATATATATATATATATATATATATAATTATTCCAACTGTTTCCTACATTATTTTTGTTTACACCCTCATTGCCAAAAGAAAAATCTGGTGAAAGGGCAAATTTGTCGATCACAGATGATTCAATTTTTATATTTGAAATAAGCAAGTTAAAAAAATGTTTTTAAAGAGGAGATATCCAGAATGACTATTAAAAGATTTGGTAAAATGTGTTTCAACCAACAGACACACACACAAATTACCCCCCCCCCACCCAATTTGGTTAACCTACCTATAACACTATTTCAATGAAAGGAGACAAAACCTATAATATTCTCACATAGCAATAATTGTGAGGAAGTGAGATAAATGAGATCTATTTTGGAAAGGAATTGGAGAGTTTTTTGTGGGGGCTTTGACCTCACCAACAAATTAGGTAATTACCCCAACCTATTTTTTAAAAGGCGTAGGAATTTTAAACACATTTTAGAAAATGGGAATAAGGTGACATCAACTGTACATAATCATAGGAAACGGATGAAAAAGGTGGCTCTTGTAACAGATGCCAATTTATTAACAAGATGACAAATTTAATATTGGGCAATTATCACAGAGTTTTGACAGTACAACGAACATTTGACTGTAATACTAATGGAATGATATATGTAGCCATGTGTTTGTCATGTCTGGCCTTCTACACAGGAAAAATGGAAAAGAGCTTAAAATAATTTATTAACACAACTATGTACTGAAGAAAAAAGATTACAGCAATGTGACAGCAAAACATTCTAAGGATTGTGAAAATTTTAATATTCTGCATTTTGGAAAATGTTGATAGAAGTTTGTGGGGGGATAACTGGTCACCTTTTCTTGAGTCCAGGGAGGTTTACTGGCTGATTTTATTAAACTCTACACAACCCCCTCCCCCCTTAGTATAAATGACAGAATTTTAATGACCAGTACACTGAACCTCAGGGCTGACAAACTTTGATTGATTGTTTAAATGTAATATTATTTCTAAATAAACACTTAGAATCTACTTACTAAAGTAGTTTTGTTTTTTACATTTTTTGGTATGGTTCTCTTTAAGACTTGATTACAATTGTAACACAGTTAATCATGATTGGTGGGCTGTGTTTTAAAAGCAGAGTGCTGTGAATGTGATGCTTTAATCTGAAGTTCCTTGTGAATTAAAGAAAAAACAAAACTGCTTATGATAACTTTCAACTGTTTTTCTGGTTTTAGGTTGCTTTTATTTTATTTTATTTTATGTTATGTTATTTTATTAAACGTGAGAACTACAGTTTGCCATATTCTTTATAATCATGTCTCAAGTTCAGGCAGGGGAAAGAAATCTGAAGACACAGCATACAAATACAGTGAAAGAGTGCAAACATTATTTAAGCACAGTTAGATGTAATAATTATTGTTTTTTTTCTACTGAATACAATCAGATACAAATTTAAGTACATATCAGATATTTGCAGGGAATCATTAAGTGTACCATATCTATTTTTAAGGTTAGAAGCAAAACAAACTATTTTGTTACAGTACCTCAGATGAAAGAAATTGAGTTTACAAGACTTAAAGCTATCAGAAAAAATGAAATGGAGAGAATGCATTGAGTTAGAGACAGAAAGAGAGAAACTGAGAGGAAAAATCAGAATTAGCATCATTACCATATTACCTTATAAAGAGTGATGTGATTTGAATGGTAGCTGCTGTAAGTACAATTGGAAATACTGTGCAAATTGTGCTTTAAAGCAGACATATTTAGCATTATTTTGTAAGTGAATTTATTTTGCACGGAATTCAAGGTAGTTTTGAGGTTTTCTGTTTCAGAGTCAGATGGGATCCCAAGTTTTTTTTTTTGTTTTTTTTTTTTGGCCTAGAATTGAGAAAGACTGATTAGTACACCATCTTGTTATGTGTGGGGGATAAGCAGTGAGGATGTGTTTTCAAAGTCTGAGCAGTTTGGGCAGTTTTCTGAGGCTACCATATAAGTATGAAAAGGTGTTTTGCATAAACAGCTTAAACAGGAAGGAGACTAGTAGTTGTTTTGATATTTGTTGGACTAGAAGCAATTTAACTTTGTTTAGGTGTGAGCAGTGATTGCTCATTTCTGAGTAGTAAGCATTCAGTTTTTTTTGAGGGGGCTGTATTTATGAAATGAGGAATTTCAGTCTGAATTGTTTTTAGGCAATTTAAGTTTTTGAGGCTGAGACAATTATTGGTAGATCATATTCTAATTATGCTTGTAGAATTCCTGATAAATGAGGAAAGTATATGTGAAATTGTAAAAACCCTGAACAACAGTTTTTGGATTTTTAAATCTTATATGTTATTTATTTATTTTTTTTTTTTTGAAAACTGAGCTTCTGGTCTAACAATAGGCTCAGTAATGTACTGATTGAGTTGTTTGCAGAGTTACTGCATGAATATATGAACATAGGAACAATACTAAGCTATGAGAACCATAATATGCCTTGCATTATACATAAGAGGACACATTTTAAAGTTCTTTTTTTTTTTTGAGTAGTTAATAGTGCTCACCTCCCATTTTGTACAGGGGTATACATGATGTATGAGATCTCTAATATGCCACTTTTAGGGAACTGGAACCAATTAATGAAACACCGACCAGGCAAGGAGCTACAGACAGCATGCTTATTAATTAGATTATGTTTACCTGAGCAGAATGAAGATTTGCTAGAAAAAAATACATTAAGAGGCTCTTCAAGCAGAAGTGTGATAAACACATTGAAGTATAGCTTTTGAAGACAGGAAGACCTCAACATTTTATCTCTAACAAGGGCTTGTCATGCAAGAGTATTTAACTGAAATCATCTGAATAACAATGGAAATTCAGGCATGGGACCATAAGTCCAAGAAACACACAAGTTAATTAGACAGGTGATAGCAGTAGCTATGTGGATTGGCATTGTGCAGTTACAGAATATAATAGGATCCTAATATCTCAACAGCAGAATTACTAATAGGTAAAGATTAGAAAGAAATTTTCATTGTCTATAGCTTTATTAATATCAGATATTCAGAGAATGTAAAAGAGATGCTAGAAAGAAATAAACAAATGCACTTCAGGAGAGTCACTAAATGACAGAGATTAGAAACAAAAATCCAATATCTCACCAATGTTTAAGACCCAAATCCTGAAGTTGTGATAAATGGTCAAATAGATGGACAAAATCAGGTGTAGTTTAAGGAGAAGATGGTCAATTGTACAGAAAACATCTTTTTAAAACAGCGTACTGCAGAAAGTTAGATACAAGCTGAGAAAGCACAAAGGTATAAGGATCCATTTCACCCACACGAGAAAGTCAGCACATATCATTCTCTTGTGTCTTTACCATTATCTGAACAAGTGATCAAGAAGTGCAGAGAGAAAAGGCTTATGAAATATTTTAGCTTTGGATGACAGTTAAAGAATTCAGTAGACAGGTGTTGCTAGTCTGATTGTCAGTCATCATTCCAAAGACTAAAAGTTCCAGTCACTGAAATGACTGTAGAATATGATTAAAGATCTAATCTAGTGTAAAAAGCCAGCAACATGTTAGCACTGAATAAATATAATTCAGAATTTATCAGTTTACAGTAGTGCATGATACTCCATTGTATATCATTGTGTAGTTATAAAGTAGTGTACTGTTTAAGTAGAATAAAAGGGAATGCTGTATGCTAAGGATAAAATTTAAAATACAAGATAAGTGCACTGACAGAAAATGCATGTAATGTGGTGTACCTCTGTCTAAATGATCACAGTGACATCATAATCATGCAGTCTGACACACACGTACTATGCCTGCATCTTTAATGAACATCCTGTCAGTTATTATAAATACTAAAGAGCAATCACCTGTAATTAATTCATTGTGCTGGTCTGATCTGTGGAAAGGCATGTGAAATGCCTTTGATTTTTGATTTTGTATTTGTTAACTCAGTAAATTCAGAATGGGCAAGTGCCTCTTTCTAGAACCAAACACAGTTTGTTTGGATGGCTTCTTTACTGAGAGTCACCCAGTAGGCAAATGGAGAGTAAATAAATTAATTAATTAACCAGGAACCACAGAATTAATCTGCACTAGCAGTTTATTGTCTTAATCTTCAGTGCTAAACATCCTAGAAATGGTGCACAAGTAAAAATTCTGAAACATTTTCAGGTCCCCATCAATGACGTAGCTACTTTTCTGCTGCACAATGATCCCTTTCAACATTTTGTCTCCAATTCTACATTGAAAACTGAGGTTTTCTAAATAATCCTTGAAAAGATAATGCCTGAAAATAGGTTGATTTTCTGGCCAGTCATTTTTTCTTGTAAGTGAACACTTCAAGTGCTAAGTGGTTAAGAAGAGGTCAATAATGTTTTCTTTGGTTTTGTTTTACACTCAGCATAGTTAAAATATATGCTATTATTCCTGTCACAAGTCTGCTGTTAAGGTGGATCCTTATTGCTATTTCCAATGTGGTTGTAAAATATACTAGCATGGCTTACCTCAGTGGGAGAATGTAATGTCTTCGTAGTCACTCTGCACAACTCTCTGAGACTCAAAGTGCTGCCATTTAAATCTGCTGGATACAAAATCCTACTGTAGTGAAGCACAGATTTGTTCACTGAATTCAAAAATGAACATCCTCTATCAGTGAAGAGCAGAGTTTGTATATTTATTGACTTCCCCACGGTTGTATAGTTGTGTTGTTAATATATATATTTAAGTAAAGTGTGAGGAACAATGTCCTCTACCACAGGGGATAACCCTCTTAGAAATTAACATGCTGTTTGGAATATTTTTTTCTCTTTTCGGCTCTGTATTATGTGCATTTTGTACTGTTTTGGGTTTCAATTCAATGTTTGTTTGTGGCAGATTGTTGTAAGCGATAGATTTCACATCTTTTGCATTGCTTGGCAAGGATCCAATGGCTTGTTCTTCATTTTCTTGGGATGAATCTTACTTCAGTACTTTGCAGGTATAGAACCTGTCATCATACTTCAGCTGCTGGTTACACTTCAAAAGCTTTAAACAGTGATGCTGTCACTTCAGAACCTGGATATTCTGTTTAACTCCGTGGAAACCATGCCTAGCAGTAGTAATGAGGAGCATGGGGGATATAGGGAATGGGCACACTGTCAGTCAGTCACCATTACCTAACAGATCACCTAAAAATATGCATTTGTAATTTGGTTATCCATGTTGTAAACTGCTGACATTCATTTAAGAAGCTCTTATCTGTCTCAGTAAATATGACATGCATTTTTCCAGTGATACAACCTCTTCATGAATATTTTTGCACATTTATGTTATTATAATATTTCTTTTTCTCAAATTAAAATGTGTGGCATACTTAGTTATCTATTGTTGACCAGGTAAGTCCCACAAGCCTGGTGGCCTCTTTTCAGGGGAGACCCAAGGTAATATTTATAATACAAGGGGAAATTTAGCCAGGGCATTGGAGCTACTGGATAGTACCAGAAGGCTCCTACTACAGCAAAGAAGAGGCCTATGGGAAGAAAAAAGCTATGGAAAGGTTAGTGGTGGAAAGCGAGAATTTGGAGAAAAATTTGTTTGATATGAAGTTTCAGAATGTAAAGAAAGATTCCTGCATTGTGGATGTTACAAATGAGCAGCATTTAGCTATCTCCACAGAGAAGGAAATAAGTAAGGCTGTTGAAGTGGTGCAGATGGGGCATGATCAGCTAAACTGGATCCCTGTATAATGCAGTACCAGCTTTTAAAAGCAAGTATTGCATGTGCAGTTAAACCTGAGCAGTGTAGCACTCTGTGTCTGGTTAAAAGTGTAGTAACTGCTTGCCATATTGTAGCAAGGACTTTGCTACAGTTTAAAAGTAAAAAAAAGAAAATCTCTCTCTCTGACTTTTTTATCTAAAATCTAAGCTCTAGTGCCCCATGCAGGCAGGCTGTAAACAGTAGCAACTGTATGCTACAGTTTAAAAGAAAAAATGATTATTTTTTTTTTATAAAAACGTGTGGAAGGAGCATTGGGTCAGGGAATAAAAATGAGACCTGAATGGTTGGGGAAGGAGGGAAGTATGCCAGTAGAAGGAACAGCTTTTTTTTTTTTTTTTTGGAAGGGCTGGGGGGTGGTCTGGATCTGAATGTTATAAGCTTATCACTACATTGCATTATTACAGCAAAGTGTCTTTTTTTTTTTTTTTTTTTTTTTTGCTGTTCAGCAGAAGAGCTTGGGAGTGTGGATCATACTGTATTAAGGTGATTATTTAATATTACCAGGCAGCTTGGGGACAGCAGATGTTGATACAGTTGTTATAGGCTTTTCAGACCATTTAGCTATATGGATGGAGGTGATGGTAGAAATGAAGTATATTAAAATAGAAAAGGGAATAAAAAGCATAAATGAGAAATTATGGGATGAAATTGGAGAGTGGGAAGTATTGCAGTTATGGAAGGATCATATAACTATGAAGGATTTCTGTAAAAACTAGTCTGAATGGTGGATTAAATTTAAAAAGCAGTATAAAAGGTATTTTATAGCAGGAAATATAACTCTGAGTCCAAGGGGGGTAATTTAAGTGGCTAGGTGCAAAGATTGTTCATGTTATTATGTGGGCAAGACTGATTGTAAGTTTAACAAAAGGGTGTATAAGCACAAATATAGTATAAAGAGAATGAATTTAAATAATGCATTAGCAAAACATATACAAGAGAGCCCTAAAGGCCATGGTGGTGCAGCAGTTAGCATTGTCGCCTCAAAGCAAGAGGTTCTCCCGTTTGATTCTTGGCTGGAGCGTCTTCTGTGTGGAGTCAGCATGTCCTCCCCGTGGTCGAGTGACGCTAAAGACATGCAGGTAGGTGTCAGCATGAATGGGCATGCCTTCTTTGAAGGTTGGGCATTGGACTGGCAACTCGGCACCGTAAAAATCCACTGCCAATCATGAGTGGACCAGAATTCCACTGTGGCGACCCCTAACCGGGAAAAGCCGAAAGACTATACAAGAGAGCCCTGACCATGCATTTGGATATATGATTATTGACCATGTGGCACCAAATATAAGAAGTGGAACTTTAGGACTCCAACTGGAAAAGAAGAATTTAATTTGGCAAATTCACTTATATGTGGAGCAATGGCCAGAATTAAATGAACAGAGTTCTATTGTCTGCTTATTGAAATTAAGAGGACTACAGAGATGAAAAATAAATAAACTGAAAAGTACTTCAGGATTGTTTATGTTTAATAGAATAAGCATATGTTAATTTGTATACTTTCTTATTTTAAATGTTTTATTATTTACAGGATGTATTTTCAATCTGAAACATTTCCAACATTCAATAATTAGTTTTTATTATAAAAGGGTAGAAAAGGAAAGCATGCTTATAGTAAAAGGGTTTTTGACTAATGTTGAAGGGGGAGTGTTACAGTGGCAAAAAGTAATGATTTTGCTTTAATAAGTTAAGGAAAATGTAGGGGGGTGTCAGCAGTAGCCAATGGATGGCCTTCAAAAGGGTTATAGATGTTCTATTACCTCATCTGAGGAAGTCTATACTGAATGGATGAAAGTACTTATGTATTTTAATTTATTTTTTTAATAAAAAGTGACTTTTATTTTAGCAGTTCGGTTTTATTTTGAGCCATAGGTAGTTCGTTTTCAATAGTAGGATGATGTAAAAAAAAAAAAAAAGAAGAGAAAGTGAAATATAGGAAAATGTACAGAAATGTATTAGGGAATTTAGAGAATAATACAAGAAAGTATTATGACATGGACAAATAAATATTTAAAAGAAATGAAGAAAAAAATTATAACATTACTCTTTATGCAGAGATATTCTTTATAAAGGAAAAGGGAAGATGTATCTGCATATTTAAGTAAAATAGCAAAGGAGGAAATTAGTATAATGAGGTAAATGAACAACGTAAAATGAGAGATAAAAAGAAACAAAACATTTTATGAATATTGTAGTACTGCATGTAGAAAAGAAGTATAACAGTAAAAGGAAGGAAAATAAGAGAGAATGGAAAGTAAAAAAAAATCAGAATGAGTTAAGGAAGAATTTTAAAAAGAAAATACTATTAGTGAATTGGAAGAAATGCACAGGAAAGTAAATGTTTCAGTATAAGACCATGATGGTAAAGGGTATGGAATGTAAAATAAATTAATGAATTGTCAAAGAGTATATTTTGTAAATGTCCTGAATGAATGGTTAAAGAAAGTGTTTGTTTATGAAGAGTCATGCAGTGGGATATTAAATTTTATAAGGAAGAATCGAACCAGAGAACCTCTTGCTGCAAGAGGTTCTCTGGTTCGATTCTCAGCTGGGATGCCTTCTGTGTGGAGTCTGCATGTCCTCCCTGCATAACTATGGGTTTCCTCCAGGTTGTCTGGTTTCCTCCCACATTCCAAAGAGATGCATCTGGAGTGTTTCTCCCCGGGCCTCCACTGAATGGGCTCTGTCCCAGTCTGACTTTCATGGTAAACAAATGTTAAATAAATAAAAGAAAATGAATAAGAAAGCTGAGAAGAATGAAATAAAAAAATGGAGATCCATCACACTAAATAACACATATTATGAAATGTTTATGATAATAATAATACAGAGAAGAATAGAAGGAAGGATGAGAGATTTTATAGAGGACACTATATAGTGTATGAAAGGGAAGGGATGCCAAGAATTTTTATCGGTTGTAAGAGAAAAGGACAAAATGATCAATTTTAACAATTGGCTAAGCTATTGGTGTCATTCAAAGGGGATCTAGTGTCTGTCAGCCTGGGATGACATGCTCGACAAGCCACGTTGCTTTGCTAGGGACGGCTTGCATCTGTCACCCTTAGGCTTTTCAATACTGGCTAAGGCTCTTGCCACTCTCATAGGGCCTTTTTTTAGGCAAGGCTCAAAAGACAAACCCACCTCCATAGAAAATACAAGAAACAAAAAACTAAGGGTAATGCTACTCAACGCCAGAAGTCTAAACCTCAAGATGCATGCACTTGAGGCACTCCTTAGTATGGAGAAAATCAGTATCTGTGCAGTAACAGAAACCTGGTTTAAGGCTCCAGAGAGCACCCCAGCACTACCAGGATACAACTGATACCATTCTTTTTTGGCCCCAGAACTCTGACCGAAATACTAAAGGTGGGGGAGTATCCATTTTCATCAAGGATACACACACCTCCAGGTTAGTGGCACTGCACGAGGCATCGAACACCATCCATGTGCAACTAACAGTGGGCAAAACTGCTTTTCAGTTTGTAGCCTGCTACGATCACCCACCTTGTCCCAGGACCCCACTTGGCATTTCTGAGAACATTGGAGAATATGAAGGTCTCACCAAACACCATGATATTGGGGGATTTCAACTACCAAAACATTGACTGGGAAAACTACTCAAGTCCAAACTCCTTTGCCCCATGGTTCCTGGAATTTATAAACTCAAATGCCATGGAACAACTGGTCACTACTCCCACAAGAGGGGACAACTTATTGGACCTGGTCATCACCAACATGGGGGCTCAATGTTCCACACCAGAGGTAAACCCTTCATTGGTAAGATCAGACCATAAACTAATCATCATGGAATTCCACATCCTGACCCCACCCCCAGCCAAGGAAACCACTGTGAAAAACTTCCCAAAAGCAAACTTCACACTTCTCAAGACCGAGGTGGAGAACTTCAAAGCACCCGGGCTAATGGAAAATGCTACCCAAAACACAGAATCCTTCACAAATGCATTCTATGAGCACCTACAGGAATGCATGGATCATTCCATCCCAAGTAAAACCAAGACTCACTCTTCCAAAAACAGGAGACCAGTCTGGTGAATCCCGGCCATAAATAAACTGCAGTAGACTATAACAATAGAACACAACACTGACTAGCACTTAGAGAATTAAACTGGTCAGAACTATCAGATTACTTTGCTCTTTCTAAGTTAACTGCAATACACAGACTTGTCTATAAGCTAGAAAATTGGCCGACCCTTAACAATGTAATATAATATTACTTTTGTAATAGAATTTTATACTCTGGACAGTAGTCTCTCCTTTGATAATCACATCGCCACAGTAGTCAGAAAATCCTTCTACGTGGCACACCTCATCACAAAAGGTTTGTCATCCAGGAAAAAAGAGGTCATTGTTCCCCTCTACTTGTCACTCATTAGACCCATTATAGAGTACAATGCCCCTTTTGGTATGTACCTCACAAGACATCTACAACAACTGGAAAGGCCACAGAAATACCTCACAAAGATGATTACCAGCCTCAAACAGATGCCCTACTCAGACCATCTAAAAAAACTCCAGCCTTACTCCATCACATATCACATACTCAGAGGTGATCTTTGCCTAACATAAAAAGCTATGTCAAACCCAGAGCTGTTGGACATGCTCCACTTAAAGAAATCCCAATCCCTCCGAGCTACATGCTCTAGGGACCTAAACCTTGTCACTACAATAAACAGAACATGCTGGAGGGATAGATTCCTGTCCCAGAGACTTCCCATACTCTGGAACAAACTATCTATCTATATCAAACAAAGCTCCTCATTAGCACTCTTCAAGAAAAATCTTGATGATTGGATGGGAAATAGGAAATTCACCCCGGAGATCACCTCTGTGGCTCTACTCGACAGGGGCACATTAATTTTCATGGGTGGCAAAAGCCATGGTTCCTTTTTGGCTAGGCTTATATAGGCCATAGGGCCAATAGCCTAGCACCTACCTATGAACCTATGAACCTATAGAGAAAAATTATTGAGCACTGTAATGAAATCGCCTAATACTGCAGATGGCTGTATTGCAGCAGAGTAACTAAACTATGGAACCACATCCCACCAGCACTGAAATCCATTATGAATGTAAACTCAGTTATAATACAACTAAAACTTCACCCATCAGATCAATGGATGCATCTGCTCCTGTATACCTCTAAGAAATATCACTGTCATTTTCAGTTTGCTATATTTTCAAACCATTTCTCTTCATTGAAAATCCTATACCCCACAACCTGTCTTCACAAATTCCTGATAAGTTGTATTAGTATCTCCCAGCCATTTATATGCCATTCACTACTCCACCTCTGTTCTTTAATATAAACCTTATAATAGCTATATACATATATATCTCTGTCTCTAAACCTGCCTAATAACCAACCTCTTAATTATTATATTAACCTTTTCTACCCTACCAGGTTCCACCCTTCACTTCCATTTCTTTGAATTTCATATTGATCCATTTTCAGAAAACTGCATTCACTGTGAAATGATTGCTAACAAAGAATTTGACATTCTTAGTTCTACTCATTATAATCATTCTAATTGCTGATCCTTTACTCACACTAGTCTATTTGTGTGCTCATCCGCATTTACAAGCAACACAGTGCTTTATCAATAGGAGACACTGCACATGTGGAATAATGCTTAACAACTGTGTCTTCTATACTGTGTCCCACATTGTAGTGCTATTGTGTGACATACAGAATAATATCAGACTACATTTCTGTGCTGTCATATAAAAGCAATCTCTGAATGAAGTGGTTTTGCATCCTATTAAGGGCTTTTACCTTTGCCCTGAGACTAGTATCCTCTGTTAATGCTGTGTTACTTTTATGGTAAGCCATAGAAGTAAATAGCTTTACAGAGCTCATATTTTCAGAAGCCAGAATTCCAGCACCACTTGAGTACCACTTATAATGCTAAGGACCCCTTCCAGATAACAGTGAGTAGAAATGCAGTAAAATGTCAGACTGATGCAAACAAATCTCCATGTTTATTAAACAAAACAATGCTGCATGCTGAGTACTGTGAACAGTGAAAAAACATACAAATTACACTATGATGCACACCACATATCATCTGGTCGTGCTGTACAAACCATTTTGACTACATTATACAACACAATACCTAAAACTAATGACACGATGAGCTGCCTTTGTCTCCTGATTTTTTTCTTTATTTTTGTTATTCATAGCAAATGTGAGAATTGGGCGGCCATGGTGGTGCAGTGGTTAGCATTGCCGCCTCACAGCAAGAGGTTCTCCGGTTCGATCCTCGGCTGGGGTGCCTTCTGTGCGGAGTCTGCATGTCCTCCCTGTGGTCGCGTGGGTTTCCTCCGGGTGCTCCGGTTTCCTCCCACATCCCAAAGACATGCTGCAGGTGGATTGGACACTCTAAATTGGCCCTAGGTGTGCGTGTGAGTGTGCCTTCTGTGGAAGGTTGGGCGCCGGGCTGGCAACTCGACACCGTAAAACTCCACTGCCATTCAATGTGCGGACAAGGTGATCCGCTGTGGCGACCCCTAACCGGGAAAAAGCCGAAAGAAGAAGAAGAAGCAAATGTGAGAATTGACAAAGGTGGTGGAGCTATTATTCTGGACAATTTGATTTATACAGTATAGCAAAAATGTTGAACTTTCTGTACAAAAGCGATTTTTTTACATCATGTTGTTTAAATGAACTCAACATAGCATATTATAAGATTGGTTTAAATATAAATGATTTATTTCTTGAACATAACTTTACTTTGGATTAAATGAATTTCATTAAGGTTAACAAATCCTATATTCCTTCAATTTTCAAGATTGGAAAGTCCATAAATGTATTATTCATCCACCTTTGAGGCACATAGTAGCTGCAAAAGACTCTAAGATCAAGCCTTTAGCAAAATTTATAGACTACAAGTTGAAGGACTTCTTTACTGTTAAACCCCATGTATTAATAAATTCTTGGCATTTATTTAGAACCTTGGGTCTTTGTGAATACAGGAAAGAAATCATATTCTTCTGTGTTGATGTTAAAGATCTGTTTTCAGTGATTCTGCATGACTAGGGTATGGAAATTTGTATTGAGGCTTTGATTATTGGTACTAAATTCAACCAAGCTGCTATTAGGGTTTGTTACCTTTACGGATTTAGTACTATAAGCAATGTATTCATTTTTGAAGGCATACTGTTTAAGCAAGTTACAAGACTCACTATGAGGGTACCAGCTGCCCCAGTGTTCGCCAATATTGTGTTGTGGTGGTAGTGGGAGTAAAATTTTGTTTTTACATCTCAATATATGCAACATATTTTCAAATACTTTAGATATCTAAACAATGTATTGATTTTGTGGAAGGGAAGTGATAAAACTATTGTACAGTTTTTACAATATATTAATTCCACCAACTCTTTTTATCTTTTATGCAGCATGTTGATGATGAATGTTATAATTACTTGGATGTTAAAATATATAACAACTGAGGGAGTGGAATGTTTGAAAGTACTATATATATATATATATATATATATATATATATATATATATATATATAATTATTCCAACTGTTTCCTACATTATTATAGTTTACACCCTCATTGCCAAAAGAAAAATCTGGTGAAAGGGCAAATTTGTCGATCACTGATGATTCAATTTTTATATTTGAAATAAGCAAGTTAAAAAAATGTTTTTAAAGAGGAGATATCCGTAATAGCTATTAAAAGCTTTGGTAAAGTGTGTTTCAACCAACAGACACACACACAAATTACCCCCCCCCCCCATTTGGTTATCCTACCTATAACACTATTTCAATGAAAGGAGACAAAACCTATAATATTCTCACTTATAGCAATAATTGTGAGGAAGTGAGATAAATGAGATCTATTTTGGAAAGGAATTGGAGAGTTTTTTGTGGGGGCTTTGACCTCACCAACAAATTAGGTAATTACCCCAACCTATTTTTTAAAAGGAGTAGGAATTTTAAACACATTTTAGAAAATGGGAATAAGGTGACATCAACTGTACATAATCAAAGGAAATGGATGAAAAAGGTGGCTCTTGTAACAGATGCCAATTTATTAACAAGATGCCAAATTTAATATTGGGCAATTATCACAGAGTTTTGACAGTACAACGAACATTTGACTGTAATACTAATGGAGTGATATATGTAGCCATGTGTTTGTCATGTCCAGCCTTCTACACAGGAAAAATGGAAAAGAGCTTAAAATAATTTATTAACACAACTATGCACTGAAGAAAAAAGATTACAGCAATGTGACAGCAAAACATTCTAAGGATTGTGAACATTTTAATATTCTGCATTTTGGAAAATGTTGATAGAAGTTTGTGGGGGGATAACTGGTCACCTTTTCTTGAGTCCAGGGAGGTTTACTGGCTGATTTTATTAAACTCTACACAACCCCCCCCCCCGCCTTTAGTATAAATGACAGAATTTTAATGACCAGTACACTGAACCTCAGGGCTGACAAACTTTGATTGATTGTTTAAATGTAATATTTTTTTCTAAATAAACACTTAGAATCTACTTACTAAAGTAGTTTTGTTTTTTACATTTTTTGGTATGGTTCTCTTTAAGACTTGATTACAATTGTAACACAGTTAATCATGATTGGTGGGCTGTGTTTTAAAAGCAGAGTGTTGTGAATGTGATGCTTTAATCTGAAGTTCCATGTGAATTAAAGAAAAAACAAAACTGCTTATGATAACTTTAAACTGTTTTTCTGGTTTTAGGTTGCTTTTATTTTATTTTATTTTATGTTATGTTATTTTATTAAACGTGAGAACTACAGTTTGCCATATTCTTTATAATCATGTCTCAAGTTCAGGCAGGGGAAAGAAATCTGAAGACACAGCATACAAATACAGTGAAAGAGTGCAAACATTATTTAAGCACAGTTAGATGTAATAATTATTGTTTTTTTTCTACTGAATACAATCAGATAAAAATTTAAGTACATATCAGATATTTGCAGGGAATCATTGTGTACTATATCTATTTTTAAGGTTAGAAGCAAAACAAACTATTTTGTTACAGTACCTCAGATGAAAGAAATTGAGTTTACAAGACTTAAAGCTATCAGAAAAAATGAAATGGAGAGAATGCATTGAGTTAGAGACAGAAAGAGAGAAACTGAGAGGAAAAATCAGAATTAGCATCATTACCATATTACCTTATAAAGAGTGATGTGATTTGAATGGTAGCTGCTGTAAGTACAATTGGAAATACTGTGCAAATTGTGCTTTAAAGCAGACATATTTAGCATTATTTTGTAAGTGAATTTATTTTGCACGGAATTCAGGGTAGTTTTGAGATTTTCTGTTTCTGAGTCAGATGGGATCCCAAGTTTTTTTTTTGTTTTTTTTTTTGGCCTAGAACTGAGAAAAACTGATTAGTACACCATCTTGTTATGTGTGGGGGGATAAGCAGTGAGGATGTGTTTTCAAAGTCTGAGCAGTTTGGGCAGTTTTCTGAGGCTACCATATAAGTATGAAAAGGTGTTTTGCATAAACAGCTTAAACAGGAAGGAGACTAGTAGGAGTTTTGATCTTTGTTGGACTCGAAGCAATTTAACTTTGTTTAGGTGTGAGCAGCGATTGCTCATTTCTGAGTAGTAAGCATTCAGTTTTTTTTGAGGGGGCTGTATTTATGAAATGAGGAATTTCAGTCTGAATTGTTTTTAGGCAATTTAAGTTTTTGAGGCTGAGACAATTATTGGTAGATCATATTCTAATTATGCTTGTAGAATTCCTGATAAATGAGGAAAGTACATGTGAAATTGTAAATTGAATTTACAACAGAAGGAAGAAACTATTACATGATAGGGCAAAATCCCAAAAAGGGAAGGCATCCCTGATCAGTACTAGCAAGAAACTTCGATCCCTTATAAAATCATCAAAGGCTAGGAAAGGCTTTCTTTAGCTACATCAAGAATCTGGGTGGTAACTCCCAAATCTGCTCTGAGCTGGTGCAAAATGGCACAAAGTACACTGAACCCACTGACATTGCCAACATCCTGGCGGACAGGTTCAGTGCAAACTTTACCCCCCCCCAAAAGGGACCTGTGTCTATCCCAGAAGTATGCAGTCCCCCTGACATCACAGACACACAGGTGAAAGCAGCCCTTTCCAAAGTAAAAAATACAGCATCAATGGGACCGGATGGCATCCAGGGCTGCATCTTACACAAACTCCAAAAAGAACTAAATCCTCACATAAATTCATTGTTCCAACGCAGCCTCTCCACAGGTTATGTACCCAAAGAGTGGCATACAGCAACGGTAATCCCGCTCCACAAAGGGGGTGCCACAACGGATCCCGGGAACTATCACCCTATAAGCCTGACTAGCCTGGTCTGCAAGGCTATGGAGCACATCATCATGGATCTCATAAACAAAGACATTGGGAAACTCAAGACACTGGACCCTACCCAATTTGGCTTTGTTAAAGGCAGATCTTGCCTCCAAAACCTAGTTGACTTCTTCGAAACAGTTACCAAAGCCACAGATGAGGGAAAGGCAGTCCACACAGCCTACTTGGACCTCGCAAAGGCCTTCAGCACAATACCTCACTCTGGTATCATAAATAAGCTTACCAGCCTAAATATCAACCCATTCATCACAAAATGGGTTGCAAACTGGCTCAGGGATAGAACTCAGATGGTCAGAGTTGTGGGTGCCATGTCTGACTCTAAACTGGTTACAAGTGATGTCCCACAGAGCTTTGTTGTGGGACCCCTCTTGTTCGGTATATACTTCTCTGAGGTACAGGCAAGCACGGGAGTACTGTGGCTGACCAAGTTCACAGATGATTGCAAACTGGGAGCCATAATCAACTCATCAGCTGACACAAGCATCCTCCAGAAGGGTCTTGCGGAGATGGATACCTGGTGTCAGAACCACAGGCTCAAGCTAAATGCCAAAAAATGTATAGTCATCCCCTCTGGAAAAAATAAAGTGCCCACAAACTACCACAAAGGAGGTAATCCACTAAGTACAGAAGAAGTAATTAGGAATCTGGGGACCTATGTTGATAGTAACCTCTCCTTTGACAATCACATTGCCAAAGTGGTTAGAAAAACCTTCTATATAGCTCACCTAATCACAAAAGGGTTCACATCTAGATCAAGAGAGGTCATTGTGCCCCTCTACTCATCACTCATCAGGCCCATAATTGAGAACAATGCCCCATTTGGGATGTACATTACCCGACACCTGCAACAGCTGGAGAGACCTCAGAAGTACCTCACTAAAAGGATCGTGGGCCTCAAACAGATGCCCTATGCAGCTCGACTAAAGAAACTCCAGCTCTACTCAGTTGCTTACCGCCTACTCAGAGGCGATCTCTGCCTGACGTACAAGGCCATGTCTAACCCGGAACTAATGGACATGCTCCACCTCAAGGACAACCAAATCCATTAGAGCTACACACTCCAGGGATTTAAACCTCAGCACAGCTATAAATAGGACATGCTGGAGGGATAGATTCATATCCCAGAGGCTTCCCTCGCTCTGGAATAGAGTCCCGGTCCATGTTAGGCAGAGCCCCTCGCTGACCCTCTTCAAGAGAAATCTTGATGAGTGGATGGGAAATCGTAAGTTCACTCCTGGGATCACTTCTGTGGCCCTGCTGGACAGGGGCTCAGAAATCTAGTCTAAAAGGGAGGTGAAAGCCAACATATTCTGGCTAGGCTTATAAATGCCCTAGGGAAGATAGCCTAGTACCTACCTATGATATTATAAGTAATAGAAAGGATGTGAATCTTATGGTAGGTGATATTATCAAGGCATTTGATACAGTAGGATATGATGTTTTCTGGAATGTTATGGACAAGTATAGAATAGGTAATAGAGTTAGGAGAAATTGCATGTCAGCATATCAGAATAATAAAGTGAGAGTGTTATTTAACGGGTGGCTGAATAAAGAAACATGCATGAAGTGTGGTATAATACAAGGACATCCCCTGAATGGAATACTGTTTGCAGTGGAAATAAATGCTATTGTGAGTGAAGTAGCTTATAAAATTAAAGAAGCAAGATATGTGATGCAAAAGTTGCAGTTGCTAAGGACAAAATATGTATGAGGGAACTGTTGGTTTGTCTGAATGGATGTTTAAAGGAAATGAGAATAACATTGAATAATAAAGACAAAAGTAAAGGTTTGGGTAATGTGGTGAAAACTGGGGGGGTGGTGCATTTTCAATGAATAAAGTGTCTTTGCTGGGTATAGAATTTGGGAAAAGTATGTAATTATCATGCAAATTGGAGGGTTTTATAAAATAAATTAAAGAAAATGTATTAGATGAAGGAGGTATAGATTAGCATTCAGGAAAAAAAGGTTTATTTAGTAAATTATGTGTTAACAGGGAACTGACATGTATGTCAAAAGTTTATATGATCCCAGAAAAATATAAAATTGTGTAACTTGATGTTTTATTTCATACAGAGCTTAAGATTAAACTCAGTGAAAATAGGTGGGTTGTATGTGAATGAAGAAAAAAGGGGGTTGGGGTTACTAAATCCATGTATTTATTCTGCTTCATTAATCTGTCAGTCAATAAGTTGTTCAGAGTATTAAAGTGAGTAAAGGAAGAGAAGGAGAAAATAAAAGTGAGAATGTTTAAATATAAGTATAAAAGGTTCTGTCAGATGATGAGAATAAGAAAAAAAGAAAAAGAATATGTAAATGAAAAAATTAAAAATTATCAAGAAAAAATACTAACATGGAAAATAAAAAAAATGATATAAAGAGAAAGATGGAAATATGTGGTATAATAATGTGATGAAACAATATTGTTATGTAAATCCTTGAGAAATTTACTAGAAAAAAATGATTAAAGCCATTAAGGTAAGGAAAAGTGGTGTACCAAGATAGCAGAGTAAGAGGATTGCCTATGGAGGCTAGTAATAAATTAGTTACCAGTAAAGGGGAATATGCAATATAAAATGAAAGTTGAAAGAGTGTGTTTATTTTGTGGGGAGGAAGAGACAGCAGAGCATGACTTTTTTAAAATGTAAAAGATGGTGAAACTCTGGAAAAAAGTTGCATGAAGAATTTTTTTAGAATATTAATGACATAATCAATAGATATGAATACGATTATGCGTGTATATTATAAGAACATGAAGAAAGAATATGTGAGAACAGTACATAAGAATTTATTTTATGTAACGGATTATTTGGAATGAAAGATCAAAGTAAATTTTGTTTAATGGGAAATGGATTTTGGTAAATATATTGTGAAAAATTAGATTATGTTTGTGGATAAAGGAGAGGTGGTCAATTATGGAAGTATAACAATGAAGACATTATAAGAAAAAATAAGTAGCAAAAAATAGAAATGTGTATAGATGTGTCTGTAAAAACGTATATTTCATAAATATGTAAATATGTAAATGTTTTAATGTTGTGTTTAATAAAGAACCCCTACTCTTTTTGATAGGTGCTGTGGGATCTTTTAGATCCACCTGAGCTGCCACCAACTCAAGTAGATGGGGCCTCACTTTAACATCTTATTCATAGGACAGCACATGCAAGATGCTGCACTGCAGTGTCAGCAAGTGATCCATCTGGTGTGGGATTAGAACCCACATCCTTGAAATAGACTGAGTCAGACTTAACCTTTTTTGTATTAGCAGAACAGATACCCTGTTAGAAGAAGCAATGTAGAACCAAAGTGATTTTCCAATAAAGAATCTCAATCTGTCAGTCAATAAGTGGCAAATTAAAGCAACATGCTATGAATAAGCCAAGAACAGTCTACAGGTAAGCATTAACGTAATTTCTACATTCTCCATCTGTACACTGTGTGGTCATGAATGTAATGTTACTAACAATGATGGGAACGGACTTGAAAAATAGACACTTCTACCAACATGGATCCTTCATTTCTGTTTGGTGCTGCTAGTGTCATAATCATAACTGATAAACAACAGATAAGCATACTCTATGAACTCAGCAATGCTGTTACATTTCCTAGTGGTTGTAGAATGTAGAACTGGCCTCTTAAATGAAACTTACAAAGCCAATTTAATGACTTAGTAACCATAAAAAGTTTCTGGGCAAAACTGAATTCAGACATTTATAGGAAGTTCTGTAAACTGCATTATAATTGTATTATACAATCAGTCTAACTATCTATGTGATAATGTTCAATCTGAGTTAAAATATAGATGGAAAAACCCAATTATGTGTCTAAAGTTCTAAAGTGCAGAGGCAGAGCCAAGATATTTAATAATCTACAGATGCAAGCTGTTAAAAAGAGAGGTTAATTACTTAATTTATTCATGTTGATTACTGTTTCTGCACATTGAGCCAGGAGAATTTCTGTAGAACAAATCTTTGCACCAAGCATTCTAGATGTAAAAGGTAATAAAAGTACAGCTAAGACAAAATCTATACAAAACAAAGAAGTCCTATTTTGGCTGCAGCGATACTACATCATCTTCAGTTAGTTGCAAAGAACAGTAAGAAGGCCTGAGGTACGGACTTCACTTCATTCACCGTGTGCTGCCAGAATAAGATTTTATACTGCTCTTACTCTTTTTACACTTCAGGTACAATTCTTGGTTCTCTACCTAGAAAATAATATGTTTTACATCTGCTCTCTCAGCAGGAGTGATTTTTGCATAACTGAGGGTGTATTTTGGTAGGTCATTTTGTCAGATGAAGGAGTAGAAGCAGAAAACTAAAGAAAAATGTAAAAAAGGGGGGAAGATGGAGAGTACTGTATGAAAAGAGGAAACATAAAATGACTGCATGTTAAGACAAAAACTACATGTGTACTAGAGGAAGGTGGGGGAGATACAATGAGCATAAGTTCAGAAAAAAATGAATGGGACTAGGAATACTCAGTATAAGGATTCAAGTTATTCGGGATGGGGAGTTCATTTCATTCACGAAACAGGTATTTCAGTGCATTGCTAAAGGAGTTGAAGGTGCCAGTAAGCTGTTTTTTTCTGGGCATGGATTTCTTTCTCTGTGTTGCTGACACATGAAATGCCTTATCTGTGGGCACTTCATATGCTACACACATAGGATACAAAAGTATACACCCTCCTATGAGATGGAAGCAAGTAATTAGGCAAATGTGGACACAAAAGGCCAAGGTCTGATATTGTAGGGAAGTAGATTATGGTGGGGTTATAAGCAAAGATGTAGAAAGATCCATAGATTCATGCCAGGATGCCAGCCTAGTGGTCTTAAGAAAGATTATCAGAGCTGACTGCACTGGAAATTTAGCATACCTAGGTATTCGTTTACTTCCGTAAAAGTAGACAGTGGCGGGCACTTTTTCTTGGAAGTATAAAGCTCATTTCAAAGTTGAGGGATGCATTGTGTAAAAGTCAGACCTTGTTGCTATTGTTAATAGCAGTTTTAAGGTTAACTACATCAGTGTCGGCGTGTGCTATTGGACTGCAGGACTGCAGCCCCCCAAGCTGTAAATAAATGAAATTAAAAGAAAAAAGAAATTGAAATTAAAAAAAAAAGCAATCCCGGAACTACTCCATCCATGCATGCGTGTTATTCACTTACTCCCAAGTCACATATACATAGGAATCAATCCAGACTGCTGGTGAACCAGTCCAGATTATGAGGGCACCATTCTGATAACAGAGATCTCATAGACTGGAAGCGGATAGAACAGCAACGTCTGCAGGATGAGCATTGCTCTCGCAGGAAGGGAATGCAACATCTGGCTGGGTAGCTTACTCTCACTGGGCTTTGCAACAAAGGGATTGAAGCTGCATTTTACTGGATAGTTTGAGAATGGAAGTATTTTGCTGTGAAAGTTATTAATGGAGGTATGCTGTATAACATGTGGTGCTTAGCAACAAAGCTGCACTTTACTGTTTGAGAATGGAGGTATTTTGCTGCTGCTTTTGCTGAGAAAGTTATTAATGGAGGTTTGGTGTGTGTGTGTGTGTGTGTGTGTGTGTGTGTGTGTGTGTGTGTGTGTGTGTGTGTGTGTGTGTGTGTGTGTGTGTGTGTGTGTGTGTGAAATGCCCAAGTTAACATATAATTGGTGGCTAGAGAGACTCAAACCCTGTACCCCAGGAAGCAGGTAGCTAGAACTTAACTTCCCTACCCACCACCACTTGTGAAATTTTTTCATCATATTTTTGTTCTGTTCCTCATAACATCTGTGGATTTCTGGATTTTGAATTCACTAAATAATGACAGATATTTGAATTTCAGACTTCATATTCTTCAGAAAGTACATGGTAACATAAAACCTTTTATTCTAGCAATTTTCTGTTTATATGATCAGTATTTGACAATTGTCCCTATTTTGGGGGCTGTATTCCCACATTATTGGCTTTGTCCAGTTTTTTGTGCTAAGAAGTTGAGAACTATGGTGAGAACTGAATTCACTAACTGATAGCCATTTAAGTTTCAGTCTGTCTTTCAAGAAACAGCTGATTTGGTGTAGTGGTATGTTGCACTGACTGTAGTGCATAGGGTCCTGGGTTCAAGACTTGGCAGTGAAATGCATGGTGGTAACACAGCATTTTATTCTAGCAACTTTCCAAGATTATATAAGCAATATTTAAAATGTATTCCTAGTTTTGGGGCCTTTGTCCCCCTCCCAATGAATGTTGGCTTTTTCCAGATTTCTAGTGCTTCAAAGTTGACAAATACAGTTGGGAGTTGAATGGATTTTGCAAGGAGCTGAGAGCTTGAAGAGAAGTTTAGTGCTGCTTATGCTGAGTCTGCTTGCATTGTTAATACACAACAAGTAGTGTACTTGCTTTTGATGCAGAAGGCTGTGGGTTCTACTCCTACAGTATATAGATGCATTGCTGATACTGTACTGTGTTGTACTTTTAAAAGGGGTAGATGCTGCAGTCCTGAGAATGTCCTCTTTGACATAGATACCTAGTAACAATGAACCTGTTATCAGTTTGCCATCCATTCATTATTGCAATATTACTAGCTTATCATTTTTTATTGTAACATAGGCAATTTATTCCTCAAGGGCAACAGGCACTTTATTTGTGGATAAAACAATGAAATATAAAGTTGTTTTCTAGCAGCAACCTCTCCATTAGTTACAGATCTCTTTAATGTGGAATTATTTAGATGACTTTTACTTCTGCAGAAATTGTGTACATTTACTGATACTGGTGGATTGGAGAAGTTTGAGTAGACTTTTATGATGAAAATGTTCTGAATAGGGCAGTTTTGTCATTATTGGCACATGCATTTTGTTTCATTGTTTACTGGAAAACTGTTCAAAACAATAAATTTACCTCCCCCAACAACTGTACTGTATTATACAAGGAATGTAATTTAATACAATCAGGAAGGACACATGTATGTTTCCTGTGCAAGGGGCCTAAGATATGAAAACAGCTCAAAGTTAATATTTATCTGCCAATGGCAAGATGTATTTTCTTTGAATGTGGATTTCAATGCTATTTCAATGAATGTGAGTTTCAAGGGCAGATAAGTTTTAATGCTACATCTATTTTCATTGCCATACTGCATTGCTTTGTTTAGCAGATGTCTATTAGTGTTTGTGCTGTAAATTGTAAAATAAAACTTTGAAATGAAATAAAAATCATTGTAGAAGTAAAGCAGTATGCAAATTACAGTGTTTATGGTAAATGGGGTGAAATAGCCAAATAATGAGACATTGGAATAGCTGCAGGGGGTGGCCCCATTCAACCATGATTTTGTGAGGGGGAAAGGGGGTCAAACTCAGACAGCCCTGGCTGAACTATATCTCTCAGCTGTCCAGATTTTTGCAAAATGAATAGATTTTTGCTTCTTATTTTTGGTTTGTTCCTCATAAAATTTGTGGCTTCCTGACAAATCATTTAGGAATGAAGTCAGTAAATAATGGCAGACATTGAGTTTCAGATTTCATACCCTTCAGAAAAATGCATGCTAAAGCAAGACCTGTTATTCTGTCAACTGTCTAAGTTTATACAAGAGCAATTTTTAGTACTGTTTGTATGTCCCCTCCAATATATTTGGCCTTATCCAGACTTCCTGTGTTAAGAGATTGAGAGGCACACACAAATAAATCGTTTTATAGAATTAGGTATATCCAAACCTCTCAACTCTCATTGATTTTGGCTCAAAATGTTGCTCTCCCACAACAATCCCTCCGCAAAATGGCAAATTTGGAAGAAAACGTGGAGGGTTTACAATGAATAAATAATTGTAATGATCAGAGTTATAGATTACTTTTAATTTCAGAAATGCTTGTAGATTATCTTATTTTGTCAGCTGCTCAAGTTAACAGTACTAATATTTAAAAAGTGTCCCTTCGTTGACAGGTTCCCAGCTGTATTGTGTGGCTATTTTATATTTTTGCATCACATTTTTGGTCCGTTTTTCATAAATTTGTGGTTTTCTGGCAAATTAGTGGCAAATTATTAAAGACTGAAGTTAGAAAATAATGACAGACATTTGAGTTTCAGATTTCATACCCTTCAGAAAATTCATACTTAAGCAAGACCTACTGTTCTATTATCGTTTTAAGTTTATAAGAGCAATATTTAAAAATTGTCCTTATTTTTGGGCCTTTGTCCCACTTCTGTTTATGGCTTTGTCCAGATTTCTTGCTCTGAGGTTGAGAGGTATGACAAATGTGTTAGGGCCATCAGCGTCAGCCAGAGACATTTCAAATTGTGACATACTTGTTGCACCCCACTCCCCCGTGTAGTGACTCTGGATGTGTCCATGCAAGGCAAGAAGCAGTTATGCAGTGTAAGTGTCCAGAGTATCCCCCTGTCCAAGGTAGACACAAGTACTACAGTGGCTTTTCATCTGTCCTTGATTTTGCAGAATGTTCTGGTTTTCTGTCATATTTTTATACTGTTGATTTATGCTTCTTCTTATTCAGAAAATGCATGTTGTTGCACTGCCTGTTGGTCTGTGTTTAAGTAGCAATGTGTTAATGATCATCAGGAAAGCTTGTCTTAGACTGTAAGATGCAAGTAAGCTTTAATAAGCATACTGTTAAAGAATTACCAACATTGAAAGCCTTTTTGTTGTTGCAATGCAGAAAATATTTACATAACTAGATAGCATGTAAGCTTTAGGTATTGAAATGTATATGACAGTATTTGTAATAAAGGACAGGATTACAGTATTTTCAGAAGCTCATTACATTTGTTGGAGACTTGCAGTCATCTTTGCAGGCTTTACCTGTAAACTAAACACAATGTCACTCTATCATGTGTGGTCCATAACCTGTGCATTAATCCTTTAAGCAATTTATCTTGAGCTTGTTTTTTGTTTGCTGTTCATTTTTTACTTTGATCATGTTTCCCCGTGAAACAAGTAGATAGTTGTTGTCAGGCAGCAGATCCTTTTTGGATAAGAAACATTTTTACAAGTGGAGTTATCACAGAGGTTGCTGCTTTCAGCATGTTACTTGGTGCTTTTATAAAGCTGAATATAAATTATAATTAGAAGTGCAGTGCAAGGAGAAGTGGTTTGAGTTGAGTGCTGCTTGTTTTTTTATACTTGATTTTGACTGGCATTTAAAAATTTATTTTTTCATGCCACAAAACCTCTTTGTTTCCATTTAGATATTAAGTAAGCTGCCATGTAGAAATGCATTGAAATATTTTTTTCTTCTACAATTCATTTTGTCTTGATTAGACTCTCATAATGATGGTTTGGCACCCAGGACAGCGTATTTAATTAATGTCCCAGTTTTTGCAGTTTTTAGCATAGTGCCACCCCTTTCTAGTTGGTCACACCCCTTCCTGTTGGCCTTACCCATTTAACTGTCTCCTGAAGCCCCCCTTTGATTTGAAGTCACCAGCCGCCACTGAAATACATTTGGATTATGTTTTTTTCCTTCTTCACAGAACATTCTAGACATACTGTTCCAAAGAAGAGGGATCCTTCATTACCCAGAATGCAAAGCAGAGATTTGTCTTACAAGATGATATAAGATCAAGAACAAAGAACATTCCTTAAGTGTCTCAAGATAATTCAATTGTTGGCCCATTGATTCTTTTGTTCATGAACGTCTTTACCTTTTTCTGGTTCAACAAGATATTTTTTAAGATCCTACAGATGGGACATTCTACTCAAGGTACGTTCTGAACCAGTCAGGTAGAAAGATGAACATTAACATACCTCCTCAACTAACTGGATATCCCCTCTGGGACTAATTTGAGTTAAAATGAGGACCTTCCTTACTACTGTGGTGACTTGATGATCAAAGGAAAGATTTCTATCTACGAAAGAACAGGCATCAGGCATTTAGTCTAAGCTGTTTTCCCTCAGTATAATAGACTGTAGGATTATCTGTTTCAGATATGTGATTATGATGCATTTGTTTCTATTGAGAGCAAGACTTTGGATTTATACTAGAAATGAGCTACATCCAACCACCTTTGAAGTGCTAACATACTTGTGAGGGAAAGACCAGTAGTACCAAGTCTGTAAATACTGTCATTCAAAGGACGTTGATGATTTTCACATTTAGGAAAAAGGTTACAGAATGTAGAGGATCAATAATCCCTCATCTAGGGCAACTGATGTTTTGACAAAGACTACGATTAGGTTTATACTGGCATGTTCTCTCTTTAACAAACCCATATTGATATAACTCTAGGAATGGTAAATTATCCAAATTATCCTGAATTAATTCCATGGACATCCATCCCATAACCATCCAAAAGATAATGGTAAGATTGATAAATCTGTAGGTTACTGGATCAGATGTGGATCCACCCTTGTGACCAAGTTGCCAGCTACCATGTTTTAGGGATAAAGTCAGTGGAGAGACTTTATTCCTTAAGATGTTTAGTGAGCCTGTAAGGTCCTGTTTAGTGTTGGAGGGAAAACAGCAAGAAAACTGATAGACGTATGGAAATGGTGTTTTTACTTCAGGCAGGGCTGCAACAAGTTGATTTTGGATGATGTATAGAAGTGTGCAATCTCAGAGATGTAGCAAGGATACTCTATATACGGTCTTAATATTAATTTCATTTAAGTTACATATTTTAAGGTTTACAGTGTATGCCCCTGACCTTCAGTATGCTACAGTCTTAGGAACTACTCTTAACTTCCCTTATATAGCTGTAAAAAATGTTTACAGTCATCTTCAACATTTACAGCAAAATGGAGTTCATCAGATACCTTTGCTTTATTTGTTATTTATGAAAACTATTTTGGTTAAATTAAGCCTGGTTTTCTTAACACCCAAATATAATGCTTTATAGTGTAAAAATAGTCATTTATTTTGATTGTATAGTTTCTGTACTTTATGGTATCTGAATTTTCCCTCATTTGTGCATTGAATTGTTTGTCCTAAATATTTTATTTAATTTGGATATAATTAGTAAAGCAGATGTTAAGAATAATATAAAGGAAAAGTTCAGACATGTCACTTATCCACTAGGCCTGACTGCACTGTAGTCCTAGCTTGTAATAACAGCTTAATGTATTTGGACGCATATCAGAATTTTGGCATTAGCTTTGCCCGTGACAGCATTATTAGGCCATCCATGTAGAGGTTCACTGTCAGTGAATATATTACAGATTTGTAGCATGTTAGTGATTGATGTGATGGTTTTAAGATGTATTGGGTGAGTATTGTTGAGCATTACATGAGGTAGCAGGGAAGTTGTTATCACTCGTGTTTTACTGAACTGTAAGTGCAGTTCAGATTTGCTGTAATAAGCAGTAGAATGCCGCAAGCAGGGTGTTGGAATATATTTTGGCAATAGGGTGTTTGCTGTTTCTCCACAGTTGTGTGAGCACAGAGTTAGTGAGTGTAGAGATGCAAGTGGACATGCCATGGCATGCCTTCCTCTGCAGAAATGATTATTTCTTCTTTTCAGATATGTCTCCATAGTTTTTAGACACAATGCCCAACATTTATTGAGAGATCCAGTACCACTGTGCAATCCTTGCACAGCTATTGGCACTGTGAAGCAACCAGAGACATGGCTAGGTGAACTGGTGCTCAGGGCAGCTTTCAAAATATTGCCCCCCCCCCCCACAACGGAAACTTTAGTATAAAAAAGGTTTTCTGATATTGAGGACCAAACAAAAACTTAAGAGTTCTCTGAATGTTGGTAAAGACCTTAGACTAGTTCCTTGTACTTACAGCTACTAACACACATGTGCACCCACCTACCCACACACACACACACACACACACACACACACACACACACACACACACACACACACACACACACACACTCATTTAAATAGCTATGATGTCACTCAACCAACTGTTTAAATAAATGTCAGTAATCCACTCCCACCCAGTTGGCAACTTAGCTGCACTGACTATCACGCCCCTAACAGCTTGCATAAAAAATGGCAACCTCTTTGCCCTACACTAGGTGTAGTCCAGACAGCAACACAGAGAGATGTGAAGTATCGAAATCAAGTTATGTAGTGCTTTATCAGTAAAGTGAAATCCTAAGCACAGGACTCTGTCCATAGAGCAGTCACATGCCACATGAACGCATAGACTAATGTATCTGATAAATAAAGCACTGCAGAGTATTAACAAGGCAATATTTGTTAGTGCGTCTTGTGGCAGTAAGTCATGCAACCAAAAAGGCATTCACAGCTGCAGAGCTATGGTGTCCACATCTGGACAGCTATCATGAGCATAAAATCGAAGGAAAGAGGTGCATTGTAAAGCAGGAAAGGGTGAAGAACAAGCAAAGGGTCACACAAAAAGACAACATAAGTGAGTGTGTGTGTGTGTGTGTGTGTGTGTGTGTGTGTGTGTGTGTGTGTGTGTGTGTGTGTGTGTGTGTGTGTGTGTGTGTGTGTGTGTGTGTAGGACAGATGGGGGAAACATGTGAGAGGATAGGGCATATGATTTTTTCAGGAAAGCAGACAATAGGGAAAAGGAAGAAAGGGAAAGAAAGGTAATAATAATGGAGCTCGGATAGTGTGCTGTGGCCAGTGATGGGAGTGATATCTTACAATATGTAATATATTACTGCAATATATTACAATTTCTAGTAACTAGTAATATAACTAGTTACTTTTTCAAAATAGTAATGAAGCAATAGTAATATATTACTTATTTTAGTAACTAGTAACTTAAATGTGCATTACCTTTGAGTTACTTTTGCTTAAACCAGTGGTTCCCAATGTAGGCGATATTGCTCCCTAAAGGGTGAAGGAAAACTTCCTGGGGCCCTAGATAGTATGGATGGTAATGAGATGTTAGGAGGTAATAGAGACTTTGGAGGGGCAATTTGGAAAAAAAATTACAACATAATCTTGGCACAGCTCATAGCACGTAGCATTTATAACAGATCATTAGAACTAGTCTGGAGCAAAAATCACTTCATTTTTTTAGCACTGCAAGGAGTGAAAGTCAATAACGACCAGACTCTGGCCCTGCCCTGGAACTGTGGCACTCTTACTTTAAAAATCCCCCTAACACTGGGAAAATTCTAGCCTGCTAGAGATCATATCTTTAATTTGCCATATAATAAATGGGGTTTGTTCTCCATACCACCATCAATCGGAATTAAACTCACCACTCATCAGTTTAACACCCGATGCCCAACCCACTGCACTAAGCAGGACTCTTAAGGTGGATATATGATCAACCAACTTTTGTCTTGACAATTTTTTATGTTCTATTTAAAATTCTTTTCATATTTCAATTTTTAGTTGCTGAAAATAGACAAAAGGTGATAGTTTTTTTATAGGCATTATGCTCCTGGCTGTGTGTAGCTTGGTTTAATTATTATTTGTGACTATCTAGCTATAAAGACTAGTCTTGTTCTTTTGGCTGCTCCCATTAGGGGTCACAATGACAGAGCATTGGTCTGCAGAACAAGTGGTAGTAGAGTATTACACTGTCGAGTTGCCAGCCTGGTGTCCAACCTTCCTCAGAAGGCACATGCATACACACACTCACACCTAGGGTCAATTTAGAATGTGCAATCCACCTGCAGCATGTCTTGGGAATGTAGGAGGAAACCCATGCAAACATAGGGAGGATATGCAGACTCTGCACAGAAGGCAACCCAGCTGAGAATTGAACCAGAGAACCTCTTGCTGTGAGGTGACAATGCTAACTGCTGCACCACTGTGTCATCCAGCTATAAAGACTAGTCTCCTGGAATGTTTCAACTGTTAAATGCTATTCATCATCATTGTAACTTTGTGTATACAACTTTAATAATACACTTGCATGCATGTGCTTACTTGTGAGAGTAAATCTCAATATTATAATTGATAAACAATACTTATGTAAATATAATGCATTACTTTAGTTAGTAACTACTAATACTAACTTACTTTTATAAGTAACTAGCGCAACACTGGCCATGGCAGAGATATACACAAAAAGTGGTACAGACAAGTAATAATGGGGCTAGGATAGTGTGCTGTGGCAGACATATACACAAAAAGTAGCACAGACAGGTAATAATAATGGGGCTAGGATAGTGTGCTGTGGCAGACATATATGCAAAAAGTGGTACAGACAGGTAATAATAACAAGGCTAGGATAGTGTCCTGTGGCAAACATATGCACAAAAAGTGGCACAGACTGGTAATAATAATGGGGCTAGGATAGTGTGCTGTGGCAGACATATACACAAAAAGTGGCACAGACCGGTAATAATAATGGGGCTAGGATAGTGTGCTGTGGCAGACATATACACAAAGAGTAGCACAGACAGGTAATAATAATGGGGCTAGGATAGTGTGCTGTGGCAGACATATACACAAAAAGTAGCACAGACAGGTAATAATAGCGGGGCTAGGATAGTTTGCCATGGCAGACATATACACAAAAAGTGGCACAGAGAAACAGGAGCAGAAGTGCATTTACTAAGATGAGGAAACATGGGATAGAAGGAGCCAGATTCCTAGATTCATAGACATTCCAAGACCTTTGAATTTAATGATCATTTCACCTTGCTAGTGCCCTTGATTTGGCCAATCCTCCTTTCTCCAAGAGAGCCATACCAGTCAGTCCTGGAGTAACTTTGTGCATTTCCATCCAGGTTATATTTATAGGAAGATAACTCACACTAAGTAACATACAATGTAAAGTTTATTCCAGAAGGTTAGGAGTCACTAGGTTATAAACTTGTCTCTTGTTTTATCTGTTGGTGAACATTTGGTCCCTGGTCCCTGGTTCTTCTATTGGTGAAGCCTTTTGACAGGTGGTCCAGGACACTGGATCTCTAATGACACAGTAAGTAAAACAAGTGTGTTCCTTCAAATGTCTATTAAGACATTGAATAAAGGGATAGAGCTTCTCTTTGTAGTTCAGGGGCTTTAGGTTTGCAATCTTTTTTGGTAGGAACCTTTGGGGTCTTTCTAATTATTATTATGTTTAGTGAGATACATCTCAAAGAGGGCATTGTACTAGACAGTTGATCAGATCAATGTTGGATATAAAAGACTAATTGCATCTTTAGATATTGATGATATTCCTCTAACAATTAACTTTGCTAAATGAAAGTATTTCCTGACAACCATTGTTCCATGATGGTCAAAAGAGAGAGTGCTATCAACCCAACTTTTGTTTTTCTAACTACATTTTCATTTTGTACAGGTGTGTTGTCTAGACAGTACGATACTACATTTTCATTTTGTACAGGTGTGTTGTCTAGACAGTACGATACTACATTTTCATTTTGTACTGGTGTGCTGTCTAGACAGTACGATACTACATTTTCATTTTGTACAGGTGTGTTGTCTAAACAGTACGATACTACATTTTCATTTTGTACAGGTGTGTTGTCTAGACAGTACGATACTACATTTTCATTTTGTACAGGTGTGCTGTCTAGACAGTATGATGAGAGGTGGGGTTGTCTGCAAAAACTGATGATACCATACTTTTTTAGCATTTAGTTTTAGTGCATTTTAATGAATCTTGAGTTTAGTAGTTAATTCTAGAGGGTTTACGTGTGATTGGGTGATTTAACAACAACCCCACTTTGCAATCGACTACAAACTTTGTTAGTCAGAGGTCTTGTTTCTCTGCAAGGAGATCTAGAAGTAAATACCAAAATAGAGAGGTCCTAGCACTGAGCCCTGATGGAGACTGCTTCTGAAATTCATGCTTTCTGATTAAGCACCTGCAACTTACATTATGTGGGTTTCTGTCTTTCTGCCAACTTCCTATCTATCTTACCACATATAGATCAATTTTAAAGCATTTAGCTTTTGTATGCTGTCAGCATGGAGAATGGTGTCAAAGGCCTTAGCCTGGTCAAGATATGCAGCGTACACTGCATGGCCACCATCTACTACCTCAGTAACCATCTTGAGAAAAAGAAACTTGCCAGATTAAATAGACAGGATCAACCCTTCACAAAACCAAACTGTTGGGGTCAAGTCTATCAAGATTCATGATGTCACAGTTTATGAGGTAAATTATAAAACATTCTATGGTTTGGAGATGAGGCTTGTAAGGCTAATAATTACCCATGTCTGTTGTAAGACCGCCATATAAAAAGACACACCACTTCTCAGGGGCAAAACCAGTACCTAAGCTTGTTAATCAGTTTGAGGTGTGTGTCTACAAGGGCATGCTTAATACTATTAATAAAGTAATCAGGTATATTATCAGGTCCCACAGAGGAAGCATTTTTGGTCTTGATTTGCATTGTCAGTAAATGATCTTTAGAGAAAATTGTGCATGTAAGGGTTCTAATATTCTAATATCAAATACCCACATCTGCCATACCCATATGTCCCAAAAACAAATTCTTACGGCACTATTTAATGCCAAGAATACTGTATCTATGGTACCAGATAACATATAAGATTGCCTACTAGCAAATCTGAAACCTGAATTGTCAACCCCCCACCCACACAGCATATTCAACATCAGCCTCAAAACAGGGTTTATGCTGGATGAATGGAGGACAGTGACAGTCATTCCTTTGTGCAAAGGTGGGGCTAAAATGGACCCAGATAATTACAGACCTATAAATCTGACTAGTCTAAGGCTAAGGAAAGAATCATTTTGGAACTAATAAATAAGGTGTAGGTGACCTACAGATTCTGCAAAAAGAAAAATCCATGGTATCCCTCAAAGTCTCAGAAAACCGAGTATGCAACCTATACTGAGTCAAAAACAAACCAAAAAGAAACTTTGCACTGTGGAGGGTGTGACATTCACTCCTTGAAATATGTTATGCACCTAGTTCACTGATAAAATTAAAACTTTAAAATACGTACTACAAAATAATAAAATAGTAGGTAGTCCATAGCTAAGTTAAAAATGAAATATCCTTTATTGATACACACAGACAAGTGATCCTAGTTAAGTGTAATGAAAAGCTTTAAAGACATTCATTAATTTATATCTAATCATGTTATTTGGAGCAAGGGAGTGGTTACAGGGGGTGGTTCTGTTAAGAGCAATAAAAACACTGAACTCATTCCTTTAACCAAGTCCCCCTTCCCCTTAACACCATAGTGTAAACTGAGACTGTGCTACCCTAGAACTGAAACTTAAAAGCTGGAGACAAATTAAAATATATAGTATAAAAACATTTTATTAAGGCTAACCTACTAGTCCAAACTCTAATAATTAAAAAAAACAACTCACTAACAAAATGACTAACTAATTAACTAACAAAAAGATCTACGACTAAACATCAATCAGAATAAATATTAGTAACTTATAAACTGAAACACTTTTAACAAAGATCGCTTTTGTACCAAATAAATAAATACTTCATCAAGTTTATGTGTAAAAACATATCATAATATTAATGAATATGTGTATAAATCTACAAGTGAACACCCAAGTAGGCTGAAAGCCATAGCTATAAATGCTAAGGTGGAAATACAGTGAAAACAAACAAAAATAAAGACAGAGGTTTTTTTTTTAATTATAACAACTATAGATGTGGTAACAGGAGATTTAACAGGGGCTACAAAAATACCACCAGGAATCCCAGCAGATTTTTTGAGAGGGAAGTTGATGCAAAGAACTGAACAGAGGCATGACATGGATGGAACAAGCCCCCCCCACCGCCACCATCTTCACAGATACCCTTGGCTACCAGCACACCTCAGACGCTCAACGAAGGGCCAGGTTACCTAGATCAGAACCAGACCCAGTATCACAGAATGGACCAGAACTTTTAGAGGGATATGGTGGAGGAACACCTGCACCAGAACCAACACCAGATCCAGAACTGACAGGACAAATTAGGCCAAAGACAGCACAGCTACCAAGCACAGCATTTGGAATACTGAGACCCACACCACCAAGAGAGACATTACCATCAGTACATACATCAACCACAAGACCAACAACAGGACCAGTGCCAATACCATTACCAGGACCAACTTCAGAATTCCAGAGGAAGACAATATTATCAGAGTCACCAAGAAGACTACCACTACAATCCCCTGAGAATCCAGAGGGCACAAGAGAAGTTTCAACAATCCCAAAGCCCAGACAGAGCCCCTCCAGAAGACTGGAGAACCAGGCAATGGACAGGAGTGAGGTAAATGAAATACTTGGAGAGCCCAACTACACCACAGTACCCAGAACCAGGTGGAGAAACTAGCCACGCGATTAACTTGATGAACATATATCTTGAGGAACAAGATATATGTTTGCAAGGCCATTTTGCAAACATGGAGTTGTTCCTCTGACTACCTACATGTGCATTTACAAGAAGGGTAACATTGTTGACATCAAGGGTATGGGCACTATCCAAAAAGGCATGCCTCACAAATGCTGCCATGGTATGACAGGAAAAGTTTACAATGTTACGCAACATGCAGTAGGTATTATAGTGAACAAACAGATCAAGGGCAAGATTCTTGCTAAGAGGATTAATGTGAGAATTGAGCATATTAAACATGCAAAGAGCAAGCATAGTTTCCTGGAGCATGTAAAAGAGAATGAGAGAAAGAAAGCAGAAGCAAACTTACCCTGTTGTGTAGAATCTCTCCAAAAAAGAACTTACTGAAATGAGATTAGCGTGGTTTCAAAGGGATTAACTTTTGTTCCCCACTGTAGGTCTGACACAGCACTGGTACTGGTAGATTTAAAATCCTATGTCAGAAAATTGAATCTGAAAGTTCTGTACCAGGGCAAATCTGATACCACTGAGAAATAAACCTATTGAAGAAACAATAAAAAGACCCAGTAGTTAGTGCCCTCCCTTACACCAAACTTTAGTAGCCTTTGAGGTCAAATGTGAAATGGACATCAGAAAAGTACTGCAAAAAACAGCACAGAGAAAGTTCTAATCCTTAACAAGGGTGAGAAAAAAATCGTTAGACAGAGATAGGTCTCGAGGGGTTATGAGGGCAAACAAGGGAGAGGATATCTTTGTTACTAATACCAGCAGCTATAACCAGAGGATAGAAGAAATGTTCAGTGATACTATTATGAATCTTTAACTTTAAAAGAGAATAAGGTATCATACAACAACTTGACTTGACTTGACTGCACTTTATGATGATGGTTTGTTAACAGATAACTTGTTTGACTATTTACAAACACCTTCCCCACACTTGCCTAAATTCTTTGGAATCCCTAAGCCACATAAAAATAGAGGAAACCCTCCATACAGGCCAGTGGTTGCAAGTGGGGAGGGTCCCTGACTGAAACTACTGCCATCTACCTGGATTTTTTGTTACAACCTCTGGCTGAGAAGAACATCTCACACATAAAACTAATGATTTTTTTAAGGAAAATAATAAAATGTTACAATTGATGCTGATAGTATTTTATTAGCAAGAGATGTTGAATTATTATATACTTTACTTCCACATTAATGTATTGAAACAGTGATTTATTCATACAGGAAAAACAACAATGTCACACCAACACAACATGAAAGAACAGGTAACCATTTAGATATGGTGCTTAGCTACAATCTTTTTACATGTAATGGAAATTACTATAAACAAAAGACTGGTATAGCCATGGTGGCAGCTGTGGCCCCTAGCCTAGCCAACATAACCCTAGGCAAGTGGGAGGAGGATTATGTTTTTAACAACAGAGAATAGATGCAACATATCACAGTGTATCTGCACTTTATTGATCATATCTTTATTGTGTGGAAGGGAGACAGTGCTAAATTAGATGAACAATGACTGGAAACCAGTTTTGTCAGGGTATAAATGTTTTCACTGTAAAAGACATTCTAACAAAACATCAGGTGGAGGGATTAAAGATAGTTATGAGACCTGTAATTATTACATGTTCAGTGATAACACCAATACTATATAGACTGTGTAACGGTGACAATAAAGACAACTCTGGAACATATAACAGTTATTGGAGTGTATAGACCACCAAAGTCAAGTGCAGATGACCTACAGGAATTCATACATTTCTTGCATGAAACACAGGATGGAAGAATAATATTAGCTGGGGACTTAACTTTACCAGAAACAGACTGGAATAATATTGATTCAACAAAGTCAGTAAGGAAATTATTCATAACATATATTCAGGAACAACAATTGCTTCAGATTGTAAAAAAAAATACTACCAGAGGACGGAACATCCTAGACATTGCTTGTGTTCCTAAAGAAATTACTGTAACTTCAAGTCAAGTTTTACCACCATTGATGTGCAGTGATCATGGGGATATTAAGGTTAATTTGTTGTTAGATAATTCTGCCAAAATGAAATATAAACCAATGCACAGAAGGTTAATTACAGACATATGGAAGCAAAACAGTCACTATGTAAAATTAACTGGAGTGAGGTGCTCAGTGGAAAAACTGCAGATGGAATGTGGAAAGTTTTGAAAGAAATACTGAGTGCAAAAAAAAATGTTTGACATCAGGAACTAGGCATACATCGGGGGAATATATTTCCATAAGAACAAGATATCTGATTAAGATGAGAGATAAACAAATACAAGAAATGTTTTGCAAAAAATCAAAGTGATAGAGGCAATTTGTTGAATAAAAGTTCCAAGAATTTATTGTGTTAGCACTTTTGTAAACCAGTTACTTCATCAGACACATAAAATAACAACTCATCCTTTTAGTATATATACTATAGTAATCAATCAATTAAAACAACTTTAAATTTCCCGCCAAAATTTCTTAAAGAAATATACAACAAATAAAAACAGATAAAAGAGAAAGACAAACATAAAAGATTTTTTATTAGATTAAAAATTCTTTAACCACAAATCTAAACCTATTTAAGAGCACTTATAAGGGAAATATATATTATATTTTATTTTATTTTATTTTATTTCATTTTATTTCCTAATACCCTTCCTATTTAGCACTGGTTTCAAGGGTACCATATCATTTAGACCTAAGCCTCTATGTGCTCCCAGCCTTAGAATCCACCTCAGTTCTGTGAATTCTGTATCATTAACCTTATCCTCCAGTCTTTCACTAATTTGTTGTACCTGCAGGACTTGGAACATAAAAGTGTGGTCCTCACCCATGAGTAAAGTGTCCTTGGCCAGGACACTATGGTTATCCCCCTTCCTAGTACAGTAGAGGTGGTCTCTTATATGCTCTTTAAGTTGACGATTCATTTTACCCACATAAAATCTAAAACAGACTGTACAGTACACCAGGTATATTAGGTTATTACTGTTACAGCTCGCTTCTGCTCTGATCTCCCACAAAAAAACCTGTTCCTGGGTGCCTATAAAATCTAGACGTATCTATATACTGGCAGTAATTACAACTGCCACACTTTTTTGTACCCCTATCTATGTTCTCCAGTCATCTAAATATCTTAGGGTAACATCTGCAACAACTGGAAAGGCCGCAGAAATACCTCACTAAAAGAATCACAGGCCTAACGCAGATGCCCCATGCTGACCGCTTTAAAAAACTCCAGCTATACTCTGTCACATATCGTCTACTCAGAGGCGATATCTGCTTAACATACAAGGCCATGTCAAACCCAGAGCTGTTGGACATGCTAAACTTAAAGAAATCCCAATCCCTCAGAGCCACACACTCCAGGGATCTAAACCTTGTCATCACAATAAACAAAACATGCTGGAGGGATAGGTTCTTGACCCAGAGACTTCCCAGACTGTGGAATAGATTGCCCCTACATGTCAAGCAGAGTGCCTCTTTGGCCCTCTTCAAAAGGAGCCTTGACGATTGGATGGGAAAAAGGAAATTCACCCCGGGGAACATGTCAGTCACCCTGCTAGACAGGGGTCCAGGGAAGTAAATAGTGTGGGAAGAAATAGCCAGGGAATTGTTATGACTAGGCTTGTATAGGCCCTAGGGCTGATAGCCTAGTACCAACCTATGAATCTATGAACCTATGAACATAATTGTTGTTTAAGACTCATCATTTTCTTATGAATAAACTTGGGATATTCTCCCACTGTATTTTTAGTCTCCTCACTCAGTAGCAAAATATGTCAATTCTTTTTGAACACATCCTTTACCTGTTTGACATCCTGTGTATAGGAGATGACTACTGGAACTCTATTATCTTCCCTTATTTCATTAACCCTTGTCCGTGCTCTATTAGAGTAATATGGCTTACCTCTACCTTGTCTCTCTGCTTTAACTTGGGCATAAGCTGCTTCTATCTCTTGGTGGCTATAACCCCTGTTCTCAAAATCCAATTTCAAATTCTGTAAAGTATGATCAAATTCTTCATCCTGATTGGTAAGACGTGAGACCCTTAGTCCTTGTCCTTTCACTATATTAAAAAATATATGTGGTGGATGCATGCTATTTCTCTCTAAGTAAGATGGATAGTAACATTCCTTTCTGTGCATTTTAGTGGTGATCCCTTCTTTCCCTTGAATTACTGTGACATCCAGGAAATTGATACATTCCCTGGACTTTTCCATTGTAAAAAGCAACAAATTACTACTACTATTGATGTCAAGCAAGAACTCATTTAACTGTCCCTCATTCCCTTTCCATCCAATGAAGAGATCATCCACAAAACGCCTATACATCTTAATACATTGATTTCCCCTCATATAGATGAACTGATGTTCCCATTCATCCATCACTAAATTGGCATATGTATTGGCGCAGCTGTTCCCATGACAACACCAGCTGCTTGCCAATAACATAGATAATTAAATAAAAAGATGTTATGCTCTAACACCATTTCTACAAGCATGCATAGAAAATCTATTTGTTGAAATGTGTGTTTGCCATGTCTTACTAAGGATGCTCTCAACATTGCTAAACCTTCTACATTTGGTGTGCATGTGAATAAGGAAGTAACATCCAATGTTACTAACCAATCAAATACTACATCATTTGTCCCTCCACACATTTCATATAGATCAGTTAGGAATTGTTCAGTATCTTTCAATATCTAAGGGCAATCCATCAAAACCAACTTGAGCTGTTTATCTATATAAATAGAGGCTGGCTCAGTTACCCAGCCTGCTCCTGCTACTATTGGCCTAAATTTAGCCATAGTGGATTTTTATGTATCTTAGATAATCCATGCAGTCTGGGTATTAGCGGTTTATCTACATAGAGGAAATTAAACATCTCTTGTGTAATTATACCCATCTGTAAACTTTCAAAAAGAGCTGTATACATGTTATTTTGCATTTTACACGTAATGTCAGATTTATTTATTTATTTTATTTTTTATTTTATTTTACATTTGTTCACCGGGGTGTCTGACTGAGCCGAAAAGGCCCTTTTTCAGCAGAGGCCCGGGGAGAAAAGCTCCACAAAGAAAAAATTACAGACACATTTAGTTATTTAGACATAATCAGTATACACACAATTACAAGAGACATGTTTTTACAGTGGTAACAAACAGTTACAGTGGAGAGAACAATCAAAAAAATATTAATTTTAAAAATAAAGGTAAGTAATAGATTTGTGGTGTACAGCTGAACTTTGGAATGTAGGTAGAATACATACATAGTACACAGGTACAGTACATACATTGTAGATTAGCCAGTGTTTGTGAGTAAGATTGAAAAACTATTATCAATTGCTATAGATTTAGTATGTATATGTTATCCGCTTTCACTAGCCTGGGGAGCAATCATGGCACTGCCAACTTTGCTTGAGATGTTGCCTGATGAGGTCTTTAAAGGAGGCTTTGGATGATGTGTTTTGAATGCTGGTAGGGACAGAGTTCCATTTTTAGCCACTGAACTACTATATAGTGCATCTTCAAAGCTATTGTAGCTGTTGGTGACTTCTAGTAGTAGTTTGCTTGATGATCTAAGAGGCCTTTTGGCTGAGTGATGTTGTACTAGGTTTTTGAGGGCAGGACACTTATTGGGGAGGTAATAGATAGAATGACAGAGGCAGAGCTGATTGTAGGTTAGGAGGTTGGGCAGTTCAAGCCAGTGGAGCTGTCTCAAAGCAGTACAGTGATGAGTTCTATATGAGCAATTTGCAGCAAAGCGGGCAATTCTGTTATAGCAAGCTTCCATTTTGCTTAGTTCAGTTTTGTTGAGATTAGTCAGAATGGGAGATGCATAGAGTAGGGTGGATAGAAGTTGGGCTGATCTTGTGTTGTTGGTAAGAAATGGTTTGATGTGACCCCAGTTTGGCATGTACTTTTTTAATAGTTAAGTTCAGATGACTATCAAATTTTAGGTGGGAGTCTATGGTTATTCCCAATAGCTTAGCCTGTGCCACTGGAGCAATTGGAGTAGCATTTGTGGAGTAGATAGTGAATTGACTGTCAGTGTTTTTATTAGAACTGGTTATAATCATAAGCTGAGTTTTCTTTGGATTGAGGATAAGTTGGGCTTTGGTAAGGTAGTTTTCAATGTCAGAGAATGCTAGTTGAGTTGTTTGCAGGAGGGTGGGAATGTTTTGTGCAGCACAGATTAAGGTAGTGTCATCTGCATACTGAATTATAGATGCATGCTGTGTGGAGGTGTGGAGGTCATTTGTGAAGACTGTGAATAGTAGTGGTCCTAAGATAGAACCCTGTGGGACTCCTATAGTTATGGGCAGCTGAGGAGAGAGAATTTTCCCATTTCACAGCTTGATACCTGTCAGTTAAGTAGCTTTGGAACCAGGTAAGAGTGGAATTAGATAGATGGTATTGGTTTAGTTTGTTTAGCAGGATTTGGTGTGAGACTGTGTCAAATGCTTTGGACATATCCAAAAAAAGAGTTGACACTTGCAGGCCTTCATTTTGAGATGGTTTACTGTGTCTGTGAAGCAGAGGAGAGCTGTAGTGGTACTATGGGCAGGTCTGAAACCATGCTGAGTAGGTGACAGGATGTTGCAGTCTAGGAGATATTTTAGCATCTGGGTATGGATGCATTTTTCTAGGATTTTGGCCAGGGGGGAGAGTAAAACAATGGGTCTGTAGTTATTAAGTTCAGTGGAGGTCCCGCCTTTATGTATGGGTGTTACATAGGTTATTTTCCAGAGTTTGGGCACATAGTTTTCAACAATTGATCTGTTTATGAGAGTGGAGACTGGGATAGCAATAGCATCTGCTGTAAGTTTCAAGAAATAGCTGGGGTGTAGGTCGGCTGCTGTTGATGAGGTTTTTAGTTTGGAGAGCATGCTTTTGATTGAAGTGGTGGAAACTGTTTTGAGGGTAAAGCTTGTATCAGTGTTATTTGTGTTGGGTGGGATAGTGAGGAAGGAACTGTCCTGTGATACTAAGGATAGAATTGAGTTCACAAAGTGGGAGTTGAATTGTGTTTCGATGGGAACTTTAGTGTCAGGGCTGGTTGGTTTGGGGGTAGCCTTTTGGGTGGATTTTAGTAGCTGGTTTACATTTTTCCAAAATTTTTGCGGGTTGTGTTGGTATTTAGTTTGTAATGTTGTGTAGTAGGATTTTTTGTCCAGCCTAATGCATTTTGCTTGGTACTTAGTTAGGCTTTGTGTTTCTTTGTTTTTCTGATAGTAATGCCAGGCAGTGTCTCTGGACTTGAGGATTTGTTTGGTTTCTTTACTGAGCCAGGGGTTTGTAGAGGTTCTAACCTTGATTTTGCGCAATGAAGCGACAGTGTCTAGGTGTTGTAGAAATGTTTTGTTGAAATATGCTACAGCCTGGTCAAGTGGGAGGGTTTTTGGGGGGGGGCAGTCACAGTTACACAGTAAAGTGTTGAGGTCCTCAGGAGAGAATTTTTTTGTGTTTCTAGTGGATATATAGTTAGTGGTTTTGCATATGCTTGTTCTACTACGCATAAAGTATATTATGTTGTAGTCACTTAAGGTATCTGGGAGACTGCCTGTGTGAGGGTACAATGTGGGGTTGCTAGTTAGAACCCAGTCAAGGATGGATTCCCTTTTAGATTTTTTATCACACCTAGTTGGAATTTGGACTAGCTGCTGGTAGCCATGGAGATTTATTAGATTACTTGGTGGTTCTGATATACAGGTGAACCAATCTAGGTTGAAGTCCCCCAGAATAAGGGTTTCTTGTGAGTATGTGGAAGAACACCAGGATAAGAAGTCTTCAAGGCTAGCAGGTGTATTACCAGGTGGAATATAGATCACAATTGTGGTGATGACCTTTTTAGGGTGAAGTTGAAGTTGTGAGATAAGTATGTCCCAATTATTGGGGGAGGGTAGGAGTTTGGTAATTGATGGACAGTTGTGTTGGACTTGTAGAGTAAGGCAGTTCCACCGTGGTCTGTCTTGTCTAATGATATTGTAGCCGGTAGGGAGAACTTCTGAGTTAGCTATGTTTTTATTTAGCCTGGTTTCTGTTAAAGCAACTATGTCTGGGGAGTAGTGTGCTATTGTGGCCTGGAGTTCAGGTATTTTATTTTTGATACTTCTAATATTAATATTTAGCATTAAAAGATGGTTGGTTTTGCTGCTGTTGTTGATTTGCCCAGGGATGAAGAAAGTGGGGGTGTTATGTTCTGACATTTGTGTTGGAGCAGTTTGTGTTGGGCAGGATGGATTTGGGCCTGGGTTGGGGTGGATATCCCCACTTATGGTGAGCCTGGAGTTAAAATGGTTATACAGATGTTGGAGTTTGGTGAGGAGTGTGAGAAAGTATTGTGTTTTTTTGGAGTAGGAATGAGAGTATATGTATTTAGTTCTGAATTGGTCCGTTATGTAGTTCTTGAATAAGTGTGGGCAGATATTATTATAATGTGTGGTGTCTGTGTATGAGAGTGCATAATGCAGTGTTGTGCTACTAAGTTTAGGGATATTGCTAGAGTGATAATTTGTGGTGTTGTAAAGAATTATGAGAAGACAGACTAGATTTAGTTGTGTGATAGTCATGGTTATAAAGTTTATGTTGTTTCTAGGTGGGGGGTCTGAATAGGAATTATAGGGTTGCACTATATGCGGATGGGGAAGTAGTGTGGGTGATGCAAAAAATGCCTAGTGGGAATGAGAGTGATTGGGAGTATTTTGTGTGGAGCAAGTTGGTGTGGTTTAATGTGATATGACTTGAGGAGCTGTGATTGGTGGAGGTGATGTGAGGGTGAGCTGTGGGTGTGGCTATGATTACTATAAATGTAGAGATACTGGGGGCGGGAGGGAATAGGGGGCAGGGCAGAGGAGCGGAGAGAGCCCGAGCATTAGCGAGGGCAAACGGAGTGGGCCAGAGCCAACCAAGGCAAGAGAAAAACGTAAGTATTACTTCACAAATCTGAACACGTTTAAAACAAATTCCTGAGGTCTAATGGTTTACCGGCTAGCAGAATGTAATTGCTGAAGGAAAATATTACCACAGAGTAAAGAAGCCTTTAATCCCACATTTCCTCTTCCTTTTCACAACTCTACAAAGATGAAACAGCTTTATAGGTGTAACCTTCTGATAACATAGTACTCATTTCGAACAGTAATACTCCATATACATAATAACTAGAGGTCCTCCTTTATCTGAAGGATGAATAATTATATTAGGGTTATCTCGTAAAGCTTCCAATGCTTGTCTTTCCTCAGTATTTAAAATATTTTCACTACTTGTTAATTCACTAACAGACAATTGATATAGATCCTTCTCACAGGCTTTAACAAAGATATCAACATGCTCTGGTAATTTTGGCACATATACGCTGTACCTTTTAAACACATTTATGTTTTTATTATCATTTGTTTGTGGAAAAAGTAGCTTTAAAGCTACATTTCTTGCAAAGAGTCTTACATCAATCAAGTCACTAATGTCATAATTCACAGTAGGAATAAAGGACAAACCTTTCCTAAGAAGTGAACATTCAGCTTGGGTCAACACACGTGTTGAAATGTTCCAAACTAAGTCAGTGTTGCTCCGCCCCACATGTTTTTCCAGGGTATGCGATTGTACTATATTCGGTGGCTCCTTTCTTGTCTGCACTGTTCACCCCATTCCGTTGCTGGCCTCGTGCCCTGTAAAATCCTTTCTAGAGTTGTGAAGAGGAAGAGGAAGAGGAAATGTGGGATTAAAGGCTTCTTTACTCTGTGGTAATATTTTCCTTCTTACCACTAACTCGTTCTGCTGATCCATTGATTGAATCATAGACGTCGATGCCACCACTTCCTGTAGGGGCATGGAATAGACCGAACCTGGTGGTGCCATTGACTCTGGTTCTTCCTCATTGGTTGGGACTTCTTCCGACTGGACAGAAATGGTCATCACCTCTCTCCTTTCCCCTTGGTTGGTATGTCCTCTATTCTTCTCTGGATTGGTTCTCAGCCATGTAAAGACATTATTGTTAGAAAAGTCTTGCATATCTCTAGCAAGCTTTTTCTTTTAAAGTTGTAACAACTGTTTTTTAAAATTCAGTACTATCTACAATCGTGTTCAAAGTCATATCACAGGTTTCTTCTCCACGTGCAGTGAGTTCATCATGTAGCTGTTGTATTTGTTCCCTAAGCTCCCTCTCCATGGGTGTAAAGAACATATTCAGTGGCTTCATATACGATTTGCTTGTTTCCAAATTTATTTTTTTGCCATTCTGCTAGGATCTGAGGGTACGTGTCTCCATAAGTTGGCATATTTAGTACCCTCAGCCCTCGTGGTATTACATTTAATTGTAACCAGGCTTCAAAATGGAATCCCTGACATTGCAACCATTTATATTTATACATGCTATTCTCAATGTCTCTTTCGTATGTATGAACCTGTGCTTGTACATTCTCATCCGCAGGTAAATTGTCCCCTGTAGGCAAAGAAAAGTCATCTCCAATAGAGGATTGTTTTGATCAAACATAAAGTCCATTAGAGTCTTATTGACATGAACATTCATACCCAAGTTCTCTTTAGCAGCAAAATTACTGCTTGTAGTATTGTCTTCCATCACGCTCACCAACCAAAAAACAGCAGTAAAAATAGTCCCAAAAGATGCGAGCAAGTCCCCAGGAATTATCTGCAGAAAATCAAAGCAATAGAGGCAATTTGTTGAATAAAAGTTTCAAGAATTTATTGTGTTAGCGCTTTCATAAACCAGTTACTTCATCATACACATAAAATAACAACTCATCCTTTTAGTATATACGCTGTAGTAATCAATCAATTAAAACAACTTTAAATTTCCCTCCAAAATTTCTTAAAGAAATATACAACAAATAAAAACAGATAAAAGAGAAAGACAAACATAAAAGATTTTCCATTACATTAAAAATTCTTTAACCACAAATCTAAACCTATTCAAGAGCACTTATAAGGGAAAAATATTAGAGAACATATGTACAGTATTAAAATTAAAGATGCAAACAATGCTTTATATAAACATTCTGAGGAATGTAGTAAATATAAAACATTTTTATTTTCCTTTCTGGAAGTTGTTCAAGTTGACCACAGGGGAGGGGATTTCAAAAATTCTGTGGAGCAGAGAGAAACGTCCTGGCAGATTAAATTAGGGGCAGATAAAAAACAGGATTAAACGATGCCATCACATCAAATGTTTTTTGAAATATAGGACATTAACTATTAGGGAAGTTTGATTAATTGTGTTTGTATTTTTACATGTTTTTGTTATTTATAAGTTGACTGTTCTTGGTATTTTGAAAACCGGTTTCTTTCTCTTTTTAATGACAAAAGTGCATTCTCAAATTGTGTATGTCCTTTTAATTCATGGTATTTCTTGATTAATCTCAAGTTTTTATTGGTTGATTGATTAATTATAGGCAGTATGAGGTTTATTTAAGCTATTTTGTGGAGTGTTTTCACTGTTTTTTCTAATGAAGTCTTGGTAAGACAAAAGCATTGAATAAAACTTTTAATAAGCTAAATTTAACACTTTTCAGTCTTCATTGACCATTGCTTACAGTTTATATTGAAAAAGAACTGCGCAAACTGGATCCAAACAAACACAGGAAGGAGCCGGATTTAGTAACAATGACCTGAGAATGCTTCAACAAGAACTTACGGCACCATCATATCTATTATTCACTAGATCATATAAATATGGGGAGATTCCTCAAGATTGGAGACATGCGCTTATTAAAACTGTCTTTAAGGGAAAGGGGAGTAGGACAAACCCAGAGTCATATAGACCCTCAAGTCTACTTTCATGTTGTGGAAAAATAATGGAGAAGGTAATATTGAATAAGTTATTGTCAGACTTGGATAGGTTGGGACTTGAAACCATGTATCAACATGGATATAGTATTGCTATTACTTCCTGAATATGTAATAGTCAGGAGTGAGTCACCACTCCATACATGTATGATATGAACATCAGAATAAATCCTACTACAACTGATGAAGTGCAATATTCTAAGCAATCATAATGTGAAGTCATAGTCTTGTAATACCTACTAGTATAATACTGTTTAATATCTTCCTGTCCATTTGTGGTAATTTATTGTGTTGTTAATATTTTAATTATTACTATATGTGCATTAGTCTTACTGTCATTCAAACTATGTGTTCATTGTTATGTCTTGCACGGAGACTAAAGCAATGTAATTTCATTCAGCTTGCACTGCTGTGTATATCTGATCAACAATAAAAGATTTCTCAAACGGTAGGAGCACAACCAAGGTTCGCATTTAAAAGAAATAAAAATTTAAAAGACATTCTTTGTCATGAACCATGGTTAAATGTTACTAATGGACCCAAAATATTAAAAAAGGGCACATATGCCTGTCAACGATGCAAGGCTTGTCCATAAAAAAGGAAGGACGATTTATTTGTACACCCAAGAACAGGAAAATCTTATTTCCTGAATACATATGCTGATTGTAATACCCAAAATGTAATCTATTTGGCGGTATGCCAACAGTGCACAGCATATTACGTGGAGAAGACTAATTGCAGGTTGAAGGACAGGATCCTTAAACATATGTTAGAAGTAAGGTTAAGTAATATGCACAATGCGTTGTATGGTCATATCCAACAGAATCAGGGACATATGTTCTTGTTTATGGTGTTGCAAGTGGTGCACAAAAATGTTAGAATGGGTGACTTAAAGAATCAAACTGAATATATGGAAATGAGATGGATAATTAAACTGGGAGCTGATAAAGCTCCAGGATTAAATGCTGTTGTACCTTTAAAGCCAGCCCTGAAGAAAAGGAGGGCTCAGTACTGAATTTGATTGGTTCTGTGAGCTATATATAATGGAAATTTGATTTTAATGTTGTACTAGCTAATGAAGGGTTAACACCCGAAAATGTTCATAGTGCAATTGTTTTATTAATTTGTTTTATTCACTTTAAATAAAAATTAGTTTGCTATGCGGCCTGGAGGTTCCAACCTTCTTTTTGTTGTTTGCTGCATTGGACTTATTTGATGGAACCTTTGGTATAACATATCCACTTTTCTTCCTTGGAAATTATAGAGTTTGGATTAGTAGGTTAGCATTAATAAGCTGTTCTTATATTATACATTTTAATTTATCTCTAGCTTTTAAGTTTCAGTTCTAAGGTAGCACAGTCTCAGTTTACAGTACGGTGTTAAGGGGGAAGGGGGACTTGGTTAAAGGAATGAGTTTAATGCTTTTATTGCTCTTAACAGAACCACCCTCTGTAACCACTCCCTTGCTCCAAATAACCTGATTATATATAAATTAATGAATGTCTTTAATGATTTTCATTGTACTCAACTAGGATTGCTTGTTTATGTGCAAAGGATATTCCATTTTTAACTCAGCTGTGGACTACCAACTATTTTATTATTTTGTAGTACATATTTTAAAGTTCGAATTTTATTAGTGAACTAGGTGCATAACATATTTCAAGGAGTGAACTTCACACTCTCCACACTGCAAAGTTTCTGCTTGGTTTGACCTACAGATTCTCAAAACCATCAAGTTTCTTTTCATCAGGGGCAGGTCCTGACTACGTAACATGGTTGGCTGCTTTGAAAAAGTCACTCAGGTAGTGTATGAGGACAAATCAGTGCACACTGCCTATCTGGACCCTGCAAAGGTGTTCATCACCATCCCACACTCAAGCATCCAAGATAAGCTCTCACAGCTAAATGTTAACTTCTGCATAACTCAGATAACAAATTGGCTCACAAACAGAACACAGAAAGTAAGGGTGGGTAGCTGTACCTCCTCCAAAACACGTGTGGAGTGTCCTTGTTATTTCTCACAGATCAAACCTAATGAAAAAGGAGTGTGACTGACCATGTTTGCAGATGATTGCAAACTTGGTCCTATCCTAAACTCCTAAGGGGACACCAGGAAAATACAAAAGGCCTGTTCCAAAGAAATAGCTGGTGTCAAAACCACAGACTGGAAGCAAATGCCAAGAAATTATAATCAAATTCTTAGACAAGCATAACTTCCTTTGTAGATATTATTTTGACACCCCTCCACACACACTGAAAATTAAACCTGTAGTTAGAGATCCGGGTACTTATTTTGACAATGAACTGTTCTTTGTTCACCATGTACCCAATATTGTAAGGCAGTCCTTTTTTCATTGTATAGCTTATATTTAAGGGTACACCATCCAGATCTAGGAACCTGGTTCCTCTGCTCTCAGCACTCATTAGGCTGACCATTAAGTATAATGCCCTTTTGGTATATACCTGTACAAACACTTGTCACAGCTGGAATGATCACAGTGCATCTGCTCATAATCATCCCACCCCAGAAATCCCTAACATGTAAGACACATGCAGAACTCTGTCTTAATCAACATACAAGAAGCACATGCCTGTAAAGTATGTACCTCTTAGCTAACATCTTGTTTATTTTTAGGAATCAAATGTTAGCGCTCATGTGGTGTTACATAAGGAAAATTGCCTCCTGCTGGTACAATGCACCTTCTGACAAATGGGTAAAAGGAGGTATGAATATTATATTTGTTTCATCATTTGTTTTTCATTTGTGATAACTTCTTAAGAACCAGAGTGGCATGGTGACAAAGTGATAGCCTTGTTGCCTGACAGCATTTGGTTTTACAGTTTGGTTTCCAGCTGAGATGCCTTCTATTGGAATTTGCATGTACTTCCTGTGTTTGTGTAAGTTTCTATTGGGTGTTCTGGTTTTCTCACCCACATAAAAGAATTACTGTACATGAGATGGTGAGCCTCTGAATTGCCTGAAGCTGTGAGTGCCTTTGATGAATGGATGTTATGTGTCCTGTAGTACAGAGGTGTCCCATTAGCTTCTCTGTCTTGTGCTCAGTAAGCCCATAATAAGCTTCAGATCCCCTGCAACCTTGAACTGCATGAATTGGGTATTCAGAGAATACATGAAAAAAATAATATTTGCAGTGAAATGGCTGTGACTGAAAAAGTGCCTTATACACCAGCCCATCTTTATGCAGAATAAGCAAAAGAAAAATAAATTATATCAGTTTGAACATTTCATAGATGTTTGACAGTACTTTTTTTCTTTTTGTTGCAAAATGTATGAATCTGCATTTCAATGGTTTACTTTGAATTTCCTTTGCACTTGTGTTTAACTGGAAGAAATTATAATCCTTCACCTGAAGTGATATATTAGGACATCCAGATTTGCCTCCAACCATTCAAAGTGAGTGACTTCAGAGTAGTTATTATCTGAGAAATGTGTATTTTTATACTTTAATGCAGTTGCTATCAGTTTTAAAAGTGAACTGGATGATATTGCAATTTGAAATTACAAGGGAAGAGATAATCGTCATGGTACCTGATTGGCACATCTTGGTTAACACAATATTGAGAATGTAGGAAACAGCACGCATGCATGTTGTTAGTAGTATAGCTGTCACATTTGATGTTTGGAGTAGTTGAAATCATCAGTGATAATATTGTTGTCATTCATTTCAAGATGACTTCTGTCTAAAACATGCTGAATTTATTAGGTGTTGTGGAAAGATTATTGTAACAACCTAATAAACTGAAGTTAATGTTGACAGATATGGTGATGTTGTTATATTACCTTACTACTTTCAGACTGACAAATCCCAAACTCTGGGGAGCACACTGCTAATGGCTCAGGGGTGTGGAGCTGGGTTTCTTGGAGAGAATGGCTGTTACAGTAATGTGAGGTTTGCCTCTGCCACTAGTCCACTCCACACCCACTTCCCTAAATGGGGTGTATTTATTATGGACAAGGAAACTAAGCAACAAAAACTCAAACCATCCCTAATGCCTGTGTGAATGATGGTATCTCCTGGTCAACCTTCGCATAGTAAAGAGGAGTAAATGGACCAACTTACCATGGAGGGGGGTGATGATCAGCAATGAGGGTTCACTGTTGGAGTAACACCTGCATATATCCTGACAGGAGGGGTACATTTTAAAGGACATTTGAAGCTAAGTTGGGGGTGTCTGGGGTACAGGAAAAATGGGTTCCAAAGTAACAAGCCTACAGTGGAAAACACCTTTTTTTTCCAGCAGCTCAATTGTGGCTGGGAACTCAATTGCCGTTTTGGGTCTGTTGTAAGGCTATAATCACTCTTGTTGGAACAGCTTCATAAATTGCTAAAGAGAGTGGAAATCCACAAAGGCTACTCTGAAACCAAGAATATGAGTAAGATGTGATTAGAACTATAAGAGAATGGCAAACAATTTGCACCACTGAGGACAGAACAGTGATTCTCATTCAAAGAACACAGGGGAATAAAACTGAAGGTATTGTTTTATAGAGACTGCATCTTTTCTTCATCATTGGTTATGGACACTGCTACTGCTACAGCTGTAAATCTCCATTCTTTTTGCGAAAAAGGTCTTCCTTTTAGCTGTGGATTATTTTGGCAAGTGAGAAAAGGAATCTGGAGAATTGCTGTCTGACTCCAGGTGCTTTTCCAACTTTGGTTTTCAAGTGTTTTATTTCTCTTTTTAAAAAAGGAAGGGCCCAACTGCATACCAACATAGTAGAATGTCTAAACTTTGTATATTGGTTATGACGGAAAGAGTGTGGCTGCCCAATTATTTGAAATCTGTATAACCTACTGGTAGTTCAAAGGAACATGGACATTTTAGGGGGAGGCTGAGGTTGACTCTTTTATTTCTTGTGACAAACAACCATTCCAATTAGCAGAGCTCTGTTCTTATCTGCTCTTGTCTGGCAGTTGGTGTACAGGGTTAAGGCTGTGAACTGTAGTTCCTGTGATGCAGGGTTTGATTCCTTCAACCCTCATTTACCTACTGCATGACCTTGTTGCCATCTTCAAACATATTCTATCCCATGATAAACTGCATCTGCTTGTTGATTAAAATGTATCTGTGTTTGGGCAAGGCTCAGTTTTTTCAAGTAATCCTAGTATTTACACATGAAGGATGAATTTCTGCTTGCTTGCTTGCCCACCCGTTCACCTTTTCTAAAGTTGCTTACTTCCATTCTTTATCCACTTTCTATTTAACCTTTCTGCTAATCACATTTTCTGTTCTTTCATTTACTAACGGTCTACATGCATACCCATTATAAGTATTCACTACTTCTTGCCACTTAAGGATTCACTTTCGATTTATTGTTTTCATTTTATTTTGAATATAAACTGTATTTTGAGATTTTCTTACCTTCCATTTGCAGCATTTGATTTCCTCCCTATATCATGTGTACATAGACCACACAAAAAAGCTCAAATTGTTCTCCTGTATTAATATACTATGACATAAAAAAACTCTGGGATAGTACAGTATTTACCAATAATGGCTAGTATCACTGTTTGCCACTATGAACCAGGTGCTCATATTTAAAGGAAAGTACACTTTGGAATATCCTGTACCTACCAACTAAAAGGATGAATCTTCAAAAGGAGGTGAAACTATCATGTCATCTGAGCAAGTGAATATAGACAAATGTCCATTTTGTAAGATATTTAAATCATGATGAAACAAACCAAGGCTCACATAGCGACAGTCGAGCAACATAGGCTATCTCCAGTTTCATGGCTTTGTTGAAAGTATAACAACAACAGTGTAAATAACTGAAATGAGGGTAAAAGTCATGTAGCAGCTTGTAGTTCTAAAAGGAAAGTCATTTGACAGTTTGCAAAATCCCAGTAATAAATCTTAAAATCCATACACTTGCAACCTGGGTGACTTGCACATAAAAAACTTGTAATGGATCAAAAAACAAGCATGAGCGAATACATATAGAAATAAAATAATAAACAGACATAAATGGTTTATGCAAGTGTATGGATTTAAAGTTGGTCATAACTGCTCAAAACGTCTTTATGCTACCAAGTAGTGTATATTCCATGTAGATCCTCTGCCTGTTATTCTACCCATACATGTGAATTGTGACAGACCACTTCCCATAATAAGTTATTGACTAGCACGGCTATCAAACATATGTTTATTTCCTCCATTATTCTCACTACTGCATGCCTGAGTGGTACCACAACACATGTAGTGACCAGAACAGATGTCAGACAGATGATGCCACCCACCCACATGACAATACTACAGGTGAATCCTACAGCTGCCATGCTTTCTAAGAAATTCCTCTTATCTATATCATTCCTAGGAGGAATGCATTAACCACTTGTAATACATTTGTCCCAGTCCCCTTCAGTAGCACACACCACACCAAATGACATTTAACAAACTTTATTAAACTTCGTAAACATAACTTTATTGAAGAACATTTTAATTTATTAATCACAGCATGAACATCTATGTAACCATTCACCGTTGCAGCAAATCCCTGCTCACCCTGCCCAAATAAGCAGTGTCATCATGACCGCTTACCTATCTTACTTATCAAAGCAGGGTCCCACCACTCACTTTCATCCCCAAACTCCTTGATTCAAACAACCAGCACCAGAGGGGGGAAACTGAAGAGAGACAAGCCTGCTCTTGTCTCCACCTAAGCACCCAACTCACAGAAGTAATAACCAGATCCTCAATGTCTTCAAAACAGAGAGAGGAGGGCAGGTAGCAAGTTCTTGCCTAAATCTGATCCTTTACCCAGCTACTCACAGAAAACTCCTTAAGCCCCTCCTTACAGCTACCGCCCTTCCTCCCCAACCTTCCTCCCTCTTAGTTTAACCCTTCTTTGCCCAGAGCTCTCCTCACTTCCTTCGCTTACCTTCCCAGCCCTAACATCCCTTCATCCCCTCCCTCCCCCTGATCCTCAACACTCTTTATCATCTCCTCACAACCCCCAAACACTGAAGGTGTCCCTGGACAAATTGGTTTGTTCCCAAACCTCATTTAGGCATTTAAATATTAAACCTGCATTATGTCAGCCATAGTTTTGCTCCATCTATCCATCCATCCATCTAGCTATGAATCCATTTTCAGTAGCACCTTTAGCTAGTTCCAAGACATGGGAAACATACCAGGTAGAATAGGAATGTACCTCTGTGCTACTATATACATAAAAATGCTGCACATAAAGATAACCGGATACCACTAGGGCTACACAGCTCTCTGGTTGGTGTTGTGCTCTTCAATTATGTCACTGTTATGAGGCCGAATGCTGTCAGAAAACTATGTCAAACCATATTAGAACAACATGGCCGCCATGTTCGACTTGCTACCTCATTATTACCATTAACATGTCAGAATGCATCAGTTGTCCAGGCAACCATCAGGCATCAACATAGGTATTCACACATCTTGAGCGCAAGAATCAAGAAGCTATTTCTTTGAAACTAAAAGTAGCATTTTGCATCTGCTATATAACACTCACCTTTCAGTCAACATGTAAATATTTTCATATTTTATATAACGTCATCAAAAGGCAATGATATGGACAATTACTAGCACTGAATTTCTTGCTTTGTATGCACAAGTCAATACATTGGTTGACTGTGTTTTAGAACAGACATTGTTAGTACCCTCATCACAAAACATATTCATCCACTAGAACTATTACTTTGTAGCCTGCCTACTATAAGATAAATTACTTGAAATATATTAATGAATCATTAGTACATTCTCTTTTCTCCTTCACAATGTTTCATGTCATTGACCATGCATTTATAACCATCACGCAAGTGTGAGTCAACATTCCGCTTTCAGAAATAATTAATTCTGCTTTATTTTCCACAGTTTTTTCAGGTAACTGAATTTCATGTACCTATTCTCATGGAATCCAGAATCCTTGAATTATCATTCATTGAGTTATAACAAGTGCATGCCAGTGTTGAGTGCCATCCTTGAAATCAGTAATGCAAAGTATTTTTGCTTTCTTTTAGCATCGTCCAGATGAGAAGAGCTATTATATGGAGATTTTTCATGTGGTTGCTTCACTTAGACCTATACATGATATGTATTTCTCTTACTCTTAGCTGTGTCTGGGCCTTAGTAATAATCCTGGGCTAAGTGCATCAAACGCTTGCTCTCTGCACTTTTTATTTGCATAAAAGACTTACAGTATGGTACCAGTACCTGTTCATGCAAGCATCCATCCAATTTCAATACCTACTTTATGTGGTTTAGAATTGTCCAAAGCCTATTTAATAGAATATGAAGGTGTCTACAATTTATGAAGTAAAAAGAACCGAGATGTCAGTTTTTCCAGTTTCATTAAATTTCTGCTGTTGATAGTTAAGAAGCATACAGTGTTTTCAGTGGCAGTCAGTAAGAGTCAAAAGTACAACATAATGTAGCCCTTTTGGAGGGCCCAATAGTATTTAGTACCACTACTGACAACATGCACACTTCAGAAATACACACTTATACCACCACTGTTTTTGTTTTACCCTTTCAGTGGAATCCTGTCTACTGAAGAGAGAATACCCGTCTGAAGAGGAGTGTGAAGAAGCATGTCCGATCTGTGGTGATAAGGTCTCTGGCTACCACTACGGACTCCTAACCTGTGAAAGCTGCAAGGTAGGTGTGGCTACATTTATAACTACACAAGCAGCAGTCTTTTAGTCTTAAAATACAGGTGTTCACTAATGTTAGGAATGCCACCTATAATATATACCAAAAACCCAAAGCAATATCATTAACAAGGATTATTAGGGTTCTGCTATTCAGTTCCACCACACATCTTCCATCTCTCACATTCACAAGGTATCCAAATCTGCATTACAACACATGGCTGCATGCAACAGAAATATAGGTATGCAGCTGAGAGGAAATTGATAAAGTTCTGTCTGTCTGGCCTGAGTGGAGAGATCTTGCAAGGGTCAGATGAGATAGTGTTTATCAGGACCAATAATGAATACGGTGATGGCCTCTTCACTGCAGTAGTTTTTGATTCGTTGAATAAGGTTATCTGAAATTGCAAGGTCACAAAAAGACATGAATATGCAAACAATACTTTTGTCGGCTGTATTAAGACATGGTTCATGAATCTCGGGTGTGGTAATAGTGAAGTATCTTAAATAAGAACATATGGTATCTACCATACTATCAGATTTTACCTTCACCACACAGTTTTGCAGTGATTAAATTAATAATCTCTGAATTATCCACTATCAGTTTTACCTCCCTAATAATTTGCTGCATTTGCCATACATCCTGTATCACCTCTTTGAATTGTATACTTGCCTGTTCTCTCAGATTCTCTATAACCTCATCCATGGACAAATATTATATTTTAGCCCTCTTGTAATCAGTTCTCAGCATTAACATCTTACATAAATCTTCGTTCTTAATAGACTTACTATCTGCTACCTCCTCTTGTTATATGCTTTCATTTCACTGGGGACACTAATCCTTTTGACTCTCCCCAGAATCGTAACAATTTGATTTGCTGTGTTCTTCATTAATTCTCACACAGTATAACTATTTGTATTAAGCTGGTGAAAGTTTTGTTTTTGACAATATGTTGTTCATTTTTTCCTTGTAAATGTGTGATTGTATTATAGGTTGTACTTGTGTACTAGTGTTTTATAGCTGTACCTATATGTCTACTTATGTCATAGGTGTTACTAGTCACGGACTATCACAGTAATACAGTTGCAAACAAGAGAAACCTGTTTCCTGATTATTCCTTTAAGTATTTCTCATATGTGAACAACCTGGTTTCATACTTTATGAATAAGAACTGGCCCTAATATGCACTTTTATATGTTTTGCATATATTAAATAGCATGCTAGCATATCAGTGGACTTTAAACATTCTGTGTGTACTTATATTGCACTCTGTATGTGCTATAAATTTGTTATGCTTTGTGGTGCTTCAAGGCCTCCATTGTAAATAAGCCTGGATGGATATCCATGGAACAAACATAAATAATACACACTCAAATAAATAAATAGTAATTGTCAGAATATGGTATTTAGAAGGTACAAAATGTGCTGTTTGTCAGCTTACAGGAGTAACAAGTAGTTATAGTAGTAATGGAATACAAACAAAGGGCAGGGGAGCCAGTATTTTTATGGCTGCAGCATTTTGAAAAGGGAATACTAACTTTTCATTTTATTACATTACCACAGCTTTTTATTTTGGGAATTAAAAATCACGGAAAATGTTCAATAAACTGAAGAGAAAACCCTTATTGATCTTAAACACATTAATTTTAAGCAAGCAGTGCAGATATTTAAGGCTCCGAACTGTTAAAGGGTCGTTTCCTGAAACTCAGGCTACATTGTTTGATTCCTCTATCTCCATGTGCCTACTGTTTGACTCTAAGTAAGGTATATAGTTAGACAGCAGCCATGGGTCTCCTCTGAAAGGGAACACTTCTGTCCATTGGGATTACTTGTTAATAAATCTATTGAAAATACACAAATAAATAATGCCCTATATACTTGAAAGGGTTTTGTGTACAAGTCTTTTATACTGATTTCTGAAACAATGCAAAGTAATTTGTTGTAAGAAAGACAAGTCATAGGACAACGACACTGTGTAAGGATGCTTTCCACCTAGAGCAGAATATCGCTTCAGCATTGCCTGAGGAGATATTATGGGTAGGAGATATTATGGGTACATACACAGAGGTAACTTAAGATGATAGTTTTCTTATGGAGCAAAGTCTGATACTGCATGTTT
>NC_056743.1:1500382031-1500384531 GCF_019279795.1 Protopterus annectens
ACAGCGCCCAGCTTGCAATCATCTGCAAACTTGGTCAGTCACAGACCACTGGTTTGCACCTCAGAAAAGCATATCCAAAACAGTAGAGGCCCCAAGACTGATCCTTGGTGTACACCACTCATTATGGGTCTACTACTAGAGGTGGCTTCCCCTTCTTTGACTGAGTGGGTTCTATCAGTGAACCTGTTATATACCCATCTGGTAACATATGGGTTGATGCCTATCTGGGATAGTTGTTCTATTATGCCCGAGTGGGGAATAGTGTCAAAGGCTGTGGCTAGGTCAAGGCAGGTGGTGTGTACTGTCTTCCCCTCATCCATGACTTTGGTGACTGTTTCAAAGAAGTCGACTAAGTTTAACAGGCATGCTCTCCCTTTGACAAAACCAAACAGTGTGTGGTCAAGCATTTGGAGGTTACCAATGTCCTTGTTTATAAGGTCCATGATAATGCATTGCATGGCCTTGCAGATCAGGCTAGTTAGGCTAATGGGCATATTATTGCCTGGGTCAATGGACGCTCCACCTTTGTGTAGAGGGATGACAGTGGCTGTCTGCCAATTAAGCTGAAAGAAGAAACATTTTACTCATGATAGTCTGCTGGTAGACTGAGATACATCACTAACATTTCTTGGATTATATTTTATCACTTCTTGGCTGGTCATGCTATATTGGAGTTTTAAGTCTGGAGTTACATTTATAGATATCATTTGTAACTTTGCTTTCCTGGTTGCTGTTCTTGGTCACTGGGTTGTTTTGGATTGCAACTATTCATTTGTGCTTGTACTGTAAATTATTACTGCTTTTTCGTCTGCACTTGATGTATTTCAGCTTTTGGCTTCCTGTCTGGTCACTAGAATTTACAGTTTGCAATTAGGTCACCCTGTCACAGAGATTTCTTTTACTTTTTATTTTATTAAACTGGGAACTATCACCCTGGATTTATGATTAAGATCTAAATTTACATTTTACGTTTTACATGTAAGCATTGTTTTTTAGCATCTGTTTTTGAGATTTGTTTTTTTATTTAGTAATTGCATTTTGATATATATATATATATATATATATATATATATATATATATATATATATATATATATATATATATATCACTGTTTCTTCTATATATGCATTTATTGATTTATTGTTCATCATTCCCTTTCTATGATATTTCATTTACCACATTTCAGGTTTTCCTACCATATTGTTTTAGTATGCAAACGTATAGATTTCACTACTGATTTTATGGTATTTTAAGGTAATCTTTATACTTTGGTTTGCAGTTTTCAATACTAGCTGCCAATTAAATTCAAATGTTATGAGTATTTATGTTACTCTATTTGATGTTTTATACAACTGTTTGTAGTTATGTCACTTGAATATTGCAGTTCAGTGATGTTTTCTGCTTTCTGATGTCAGACCAACCATTGTAAATAAGGTTTTGTCCTAAAACTATTAAATAAGCTTTTATGTCACATTCACATTTCTAATTTCTAGTTAGAACAGGACAATTTACCATATTATACTTTTATTTTTAAGGTAATTGTCAGAAGTACTGCAGTTCTGACCCTAACTGTAGGGACAGCCCTAATTTTTGATCATGTTCTCACTACAGTTGGACATCTTTTGTACTTATTTATTTCTTTTTGGTTTACCAGATTAGTCTCACTAGACCTCTTTCATGGCAGACTTAAATTATTTTTGATCTATCCCTAATTATTAAGATAATTATTAAGATACAAGGTTAAGGGCTAGGAGCCTAACTCTAAATCTTATTTTATAATTTATAATTTATTACTTTATTATGTATTATATATTATTTCCCCTACCCTTTCTTTCTCTCTCTCTCTCTCTCTCTCTCTCTCTCTCTCTGTCTTCATTTCCTTTGAATTAAGATTACCCAAACTTGACCTAACCGAAATCCTAATCACACCTATTAAATAATTCCGGTCTCCTGCTCTGCTGAGGGTAACATTCCCTCAAATACCACAAATTACTGTATCATTTCCACTCTTTACTTTTACTCCTTCTTCTAGTCAGCAAAACTGAACCAAATCCTGTCCAAATTCATCTTACCTTTACTTAATCCTCATCACGTTTACCTCCACTGAGAATCTCCCTTCCTAATACAGCAAGTACATCAAAGCCAGATGAATCTCAAACTGCAGTAAAATCCTAAAATAAATGAAAAAAGTGAAGGCAAGAGTAATTATGTGATAATTGAAAGTATTGCCATAAGGAAAAGGCATGTGTACATTTTTATGATAGCTAAGGTGTAGCATGTGATTTTTTGATCTTGCATCTGGTAGTCTCACTTCTTTAGCTCTATGCAGATTTAAACTGTTCATTGAATGATGTGGTAGATGGAATAGATTCAGTAGTTTATATTTCATTTAGTTTGTTTTCCATATATAACAGTGTTCTCATATATGTATGTGAACGGATTCACTTTATAGCTTCGAAATACTGAAATATCGAAATTCAGTATTTTGAAGCTATAAAG
>NC_056743.1:1500387031-1500497031 GCF_019279795.1 Protopterus annectens
CCCGCGCCCTAACCCTAACTCACTTATCCCACCCCTATCCCTACAGACTGTCAACATTGCACACTTACCTTACTCGCACCCTTACCTAACCCGCGCCCTAACCCTAACTCACTTATCCCACCCCTATCCCTACAGACCATCAACGTCGCACACTTACCTTACTTGCACCCTAACGGCCGTCACTCCCGCATACTTACACATCCTTTCCCCATCTCAGTGTTCTCAGTGTCGGTGTTTTCCTCCGTCGGTCTTCTGACTTGTCGATCTTCTGAGTCGTTGTCAGTGTTGTGAACTGTCGATGTAGTCAGGTAGATCCATATATATATATATATATATATATATATATATATATATATATGGGTCTACTTTACATGGTCGACTCTTCAGAAAGTCGACTTTCATATGGCCGAGACCATATGATCAACTTTCGAAAAGCCAGTCATGTAAAATAAACACATACACACCAAATACTTACCTTTCAACTGTTAGCAGGGGGCAGGCACCCCTGCACCCTCATGGGGGGCTCCACCCCCACACCCCCAGTAACTTAAATATACCAACTCTGAAATCGCACTACAGTGCCGAAGAGAAAATCTTCCCATTCCGCACTGTACAGAGATAGCGGTTCCCCATGGTTGACTTTTCAAAAGTCGATCATATGATGTCGGCCATATGAAAGTCGACTTTCTGAAAAATCGACCATGTGAAGGGGACCCATAGATATATATATATATATATATATATATATATATATATATATATGTATATATATATATATATATATATATATATATAGTGATGATGATGATAATACTTATCTGAGTGATAATGTCAGAGATAATGATAATAATCCAATAATTATTAATAATGATAAGAATGGCAATGAGTGATAATGAGGTAGTACAGTAGCACAGAAGATAATGTTGTCACCTCACAGCTAGAAGTTGCCTGGTTTGATTCTCAGCCTGGGTGCATTCTGTGCAGAGTCTGTACATCCTCCTTGTGTTTACATGGGTTTCCAGCAGGTGCTCCAGTTTCCTCCCATATTCCAAAGAAATGTAGTAGGTGAGCTGGACATTCTAAATTGTCCATGCATGTAAGTATGTGGTACATAAGAACAATTCTGTCAGGGCTAGCCACCTGGCAATGTGAACCTTGGCTTTAGATGATTCTATTGGTTGAAGCGACACACTGATCCCATGAACAAAACTGGAAAAAAGGGGTTGTGGATTGATTGATAGACTGATGGATTGTCAAAGAAAATAAATAAGAAACAGTAATATGACATTTGAGATTTTCATTAATATTCAAAGCATTACAAACACATTTTATAAAAGGAAGTGGTTCATCAATACAGAAAATGAACTTCAAATGTTTCAGTTATCACATCAAAAGGCCACTACTAACAAACCTTTTCAATAATTATAGAAAGCTGGACTTAGGAAGTATCTTTTTTGTTTATATGTCAGTTTCTATGTTTAGTAAATATGAATGGGATTTTTTAATTGGTTGCAACTTAAACATTTCTGAAAAAAATGTTTTAAGTTTTCAATGAATTGCTCTTCTAAACAAAACATGTTTTGTCCTGTTTATTTTGGGATAACCATTCAAAAGAGCAAAGGGTGTCCATTTCAGTATTAAATCGACAGAATGCTTTTTGTTTTGTTTTAAGATGACACCATTTTAATAAAATCCCCAGTGACATAAACAACAAATGTTATAATCACAAGTATCTTTGTTATACATGACATTATTATGAGCTGGAATGAATAATTAATAATATGAGGCTTACATATAAGCATGCTTATAGTGCATATTAAGATATAGGGTAAGTGATAAGATTAGAATTAACCCTATGCACTATTGTACACATTTATGGCTGCTGCCCGTCTATGCAGAATACATGTCGAAGCACATATTGTGCCAGCGTGGAAAACATTTTGCACAAAGAATTATAATGCACACATAGAACATAATTTACAAATTCGGCAGTTTTTTTATTTCAGTTAAGATGTGTGCAAGCAGTCCTTTATTTATTTAGTTACTTACTTATACTGTCTTTATTGCTATTTGGGATGCACCGATTATATGCCTATAGTACATATACAAATCATAGTATTAATAGTGATTTAATATATATTTTATACAAAGAAGTCCAAGTGGCTACACTTAAGTAAACTGAGCACTAGGTATGGCAATAGGTATTTTATGCATTTGTTGCACCAGACCTTTATGTCAAAATTGTTCTTGGAAGAAAAGCAAAGACAAGATATATTACTATCAGCAAGGTCTTACAAAACAACAAGGAAGTAATTAATATGTAAGTCATGAATCTTAGAAAGTCCAACCCTGAAATTTCTGAAGGCAGAAGATTACATAACTAAAACAGCCTTTGAATGTATAAAATGCGTTTAAGAAACAGTTTAATAATACATTTATTGTAACACACTATACATAATTAGCAAAATAATATGCAGAGGTTTATAACTGTATGCAACAGTTCTAACCAGTTCAGTATCCTGTATGATTAATTTTTGTTTGTGACATACAGATAGCTACTCTTTTTAAGTAAGTATTGGTTACAGTGGAAGTCAAACCAGTATCTTTAGATTTTTCTAATACAGCAATTATAGAGAAGAAACCTCCTCCAAGACAGTAGATGCAATTAGTGAAAAGGTAATGGTGTATCGACTTCTGGCAGATGAACATTTTCACAGTACAAAAAGACTGAAACTGAGGTTTATTTTCTTATGTTTGAGACTAAGTGGCAAATAAGGATACAGTGCTGCACTGGGCCATATACAGGCATGTGTATTCTGTAAAACTGAGTACCCTGATGGGTATTCCAGTCCCTTGGGAAAATAAAGAGAAAAACAAAGATTTTTTTTTTTTATGTGAGCTACATTTCAGCTGTCTGCTGGTTGTACTACTAAGATGTGTGGGAACCAAGAAAACTAGGATCACAATAAGTTATACATGCATGTACAATTGCACACATACACTAGCTCATACCATAACATGTTCATTGTTAAAACTGCATTTAGTTTCTATTTAGACAAAAAATGAAAAATAATAATCAAGCAAAGAAACGTTGCTTGGACTTCAACAACAGGTCAGGGTGGTCTTGGCAAAGGGGGCCTAGGGCTGAGGGTTGCCATACTGGTTAAGGTGCTTACCTCACAGGCAAGAGATACAGGGTTTGATTCTCGCCAGAGGAAATTGGCTAGCGTTAAAATGGCTCACAAGAGTAGCTAGACTGGTACTTACCTAAAAGCCTATCACTTTCACCATTACAATCACTGTAGCAACTTGTTGATTCAGGGTGGGTTGCTGGAAGCATCCCAAATATGCACACATGACAAAAATATGCAACAAAATCAAAGGCATTCTGCAAAACTCAGGACAGTTGAGAGGTACTACATCTTGCATATTTCTCAACATTTTTGCTCAAGAAATCTGAACATACTCCAAAATAATGGGGAGCAAAATAGTTGATCATATTTTATAAATTACTCTAATTCACTTAAAGAGTTAATAGAACAACAGGATTGGCATCACCATGTATTTTCTGAATAATAAAAAGTATAAAACTTTAATGTCTGATATTGTGGACTAGTCTGTAATCCTCCATGCTTTGTCAGAACATAAGGGACAGGGCAAAAATATGAGTCAAAATCAGAGACAGTTGAGCGGTATCATTCCCTACATATGTTTCAACGTTGCTCTAGAATTCTTGACATAACCAAAAAAAGACCCCAGATCAAGGGCAATGTTTAAATATGCCAATTCACTTAAAGGTTAATAGACTGAGAGATGTTGCATCAACATACATTTTCTGGGCAATAAGAAATAAGAAATTCTAATGTCTGGCTTTATTGACTTGTTTGTGATCCTCAACAATGTACCAGAAAATCAGGAATATGGCAAAAAATATGAAGCAAAATTAGAGACATTCTGCAAAATCATGGACAGTAGAAAAGTATGGTTCCATATAGTAGACCCTTCAGCCCTCTGCAGCAGTATACATTTCTTTGGCTAGTTTCTATCACTTTTCACAATCACAGCTGATTACCAGAAGTTTCTTTCCATTGGAGAAAAGGGGAAGCATAACGCATAAGTGAGTGTGTGTGTGTGTGTGTGTGTGTGTGTGTGTGTGTGTGTGTGTGTGTGTGTGTGTGTGTGTGTGCATGTACATGTGTGTGTGTGTGTGTGTGTGTGTGTGTGTGTTTGTGTGTGTGTGTGTGTGTGTGTGTGTGTGTGTGTGTGTGTGTGTGTGTGTGTGTGTGTGTGTGTGTGTGTGTGTGTGTGTGTGTGTGTGTGTGAGCCTGGCAGTTAGTGCAGAAAATTAAGGTTTGAGATTTAAATGAGATGGTTTCTATCATCAAGTGCACAGAATTTGATTTCTTCCACCCCCCATCTGCCTACTGTCTGACTCTGGGCAAGTAATTTAACCAGACAGTATTCCTTAATTGTCCCTGAAAAGGGGTATTTTGTCCAATGAGCTTACCTAGTTAAGAAATAGATACCATCTAAACATGTGCCTTATTAGGAAGATGTTATTAATTTTAAATGTTTAAGATTACATATACTGTACTGTTTCACACTGAAGAGGTCTGTTGCACTTTCATTGTTGTGCTTTTTTTAACAAATGAACACAGTAAATAATATTGAATCATATAATCTCAGCAAAGCAACTTGTTAGTTAGTATGAAGAAACTGTTATTAACCATGCTGTGAACTTCCTTGTTGAAGCTTTTAAGTGATTCTTTTGTCTACATTGTGTCCATTTGCTCCATTATTTGTCAGAGGTAGTATTAGACATTTCAGAGATGGAAGGTTGAGAGTTATAACAGACAGTCAGTGGGAAAAAGCAAATACTAGGCTGATGCTAATCACTCATATTAAAGTGATCATTGGCTTGGCTTGGTCGGGTGGGTAGAGCTTAGTGCTTACATGCCCCAAGATGAAGTTTATTTCTGTGATTTGACATTCTCTCAGTTTTCCTGGCAGAAAACCAGATAGATTTGTGAGCAGTAGTAATAATATACACTGCCCATAGCACAAGACATTTTTATTTACATTTATGGCAATGAATATGTAGATGGGGTACCCTACAGCAACAAGTAGAAACACATTATTGCAGATGTTCTGTTTTTTGTTTTTTTCTTCTTGTCCATGAGACATCAGGAATATAAAGAATGAGGGAATTGTTTGTGGTGATAGTTAATGAAAGCAATGGCACATGCAGGATCACTTGGAGAGAACAATATTCGGTCCAAGATTAAAATGTACCATGTCAGCAGGAGTATATTTCACTTAGTCACTGTTAATGTGCATTGTTAGCAAGTATCTTATTAGAAAGACCCAGAGTTTTCTTTTTTATTATCAAATGCACCTCTCTGAATCAATTAACTATTGCAAGTGTAGATCACCACTTAACAATGGTGCCCGATGAAACCCCAACATTGACTTTTCCCTATACAATACTTACATTCTAACACAGATACACACACACACACACACACACACACACACACACACACACACACATGCACACAAACACACTCACCATATCTGTTTGTATGTTGTCAGCACTTCCCTGACGTATCCTTTTTCCTCACTTGGTAAATCTCAAATGATTACAGTCAGTCATTAATGCCAGAAATTAGAGTTTCACAATTTATATCCTTCAGTAAATCCATGATACTGCGAAAGCTGCTATACTAGCAACTTTCTAAGTTCATAACCAAGATAATAAAAATCCATTCCTGATTTTGTCTCACCACTAATTTTAGCTTTGTCTTGACTTTTTTGCATTATAAAATTAAGATAAATGCTTAATGCTTCCTGTTCCTCTCCCTCATATACCACATACTGTTGCAAGCATTGAGTAATGCCCGAGAACCTCATTAAATGCTAAAAAAATCCTGCTGCACTAACTTATCAGTTAACAAAGTGAGCTAATGTTGAGATTTCCTTTGCTGAGATTGCGAGGTTTAAAGTTCAGTTCCCCTTTTTGTATTGTATCTTTTCTCCTTTTTTAAGGACTTTATATTGGGTCTGTATCACTTCATCAAATCGCAAACCAGCTAATACCTATTCATCAAAGCTACTAATCATCAAACTGAGTTTTCAGTAAAATTTTTCCAAGGGCAAACCAATGGTAGTCCACCCTATCGACCATGAACAAAACCATAAAACTTAACACCTACCCAGGTGGGGGCCACACCTCCCACACCACCCCCAAATAAATATGCCAACTCTGAGATCACACTACAGTGGGGAAAAGGGCAAATCCTGATGGTGGCCAACCGTTGGTTTGCCATGGGAAAAAGTTCACTGAAAACTCAGTTTGATGATTAGTAGTTTTGATGAATAGGAGGTTCAACAAATACCCATTCGCTGATTTGTGATTTGACAAAGTGATATAGACCCCTTTATATCTATATGTAGAGATAGACAGATATATATATATATATATATATATATATATATATATGGATTCCATACACTTGGTAGAATTTCATTTGGTTGAAAATGATTCCAGGCATTGCACTTCACTGAAAGCTCACTTGACTGAAAGCTCACTCGGTCGAAGTTCATTTGGTCGAAAATGGAATATAGCCCCAGCCCCACTGCAGTGCAACCCTGAAGTGAGAATATTAAATAAGGGGGGTGTGGGGGGCACAGCTCTCCACAACTGGGGGTGTGGAGGGTGTAGCCCCCCCACATCATTTTAATGTATTCACTGTTATAAGAAGGTATATCCATTACAAGTGCATTAATATATATATATATATATATATATATATATATATATATATATATATATATATATTTAGTAAAAACTATTAGCATAATGTGGGGAGCTGTGCCCCCACACACCCCTTATTTAATATTCTCACTCCAGGGTTGCACTGCAGTGGGGCAGGGGCTAAATTCCATTTTCAACCAAATGAACTTCGATCAAGTGAGCTTTCAGTCAAGTGAGCTTTCAGTGAAGTGCAATGCCTGGTATCATTTCGACTAAGTGAAATTTGACCAAGTGAATGGAATCCATATATATATATATATATATATATATATATATATATATATATATATAGATTTAGATAGCTACAGCTATAGATAGATAGATAGATAGACAGACAGATATAGCTATAGCTATAGATATAGATATATAAAAAAAAACACATCAATCTTCAAATTGCTTTAATGTCTTGGTATTTCAGTTTTATGGCCTCTTAGTGATTTGATTTTTCTTGTTCCATCACTACAGTTTTGAAGTTAAAGCAATTGGAAGCTTGGTATTTTTTTACACTGTCTGTTCCTTTTAATTTTGGGGTATTTCAGTTTTATGGCCTTTTAGTGACTTTATTTTTCATTGGTTGGTGTTAAGGCATTTTAATTGGCAGGTGTTTTTTATAATTATATGTTGTGTGAAAATGTGTTTAATTATTTGGTCTAATGAAGTACCTATGGTCATGAATAAAAGCGCTCAACTTTTTTCTTTAATAAATAGTTTTTGCATTTACCTGGTGCTGTTATCCTTTTGGCTAGTGCCACATGGGAGTGTAAGAATTAGGAGTCTTGTGGTTATCCTGAGAGCTGCCTTTCATTTATTTGGTTGGTTTCATGCACCACTTTTTAATAAAGATCATTTAAGGCATGTTATATAGAATTCCTCTGATGTATAGTGTTCACACCCAGCCCACATGTTCAGAGTTTTCCCTCATGTCTAATGGCTCCCCCCAATCCCCATAATGGTTAAGTGGTGTCTAGTGCGTTCCCCCTGATCCATGTTATGTGCAAGTACTATTAAGGCACAAGAATAAAGATTATCCTTGATGACTAGTGTCCCCACCCCCACATCTTCAAAGTTATCCTTGGTGGCTAGTGGTCCCCCTGACTCAGTGTTGCAGACTTTGCTCTTTATTCCAGGAGTATGTGCAAGTATGACAGCCACAGGAACCCCAAACACACAAACTAATTCTTTCATTCTGTACACACACACACACACACACACACACACACACACACACACACACACACACACACACACACAAACACACAAACACACACACACACACACACACACACACACACACACACACACACACACACACACACACACACACACACACACACACACACCAACATACACCTCTCACCCTCCTACTACAACCTCCCAGGCAAAGGTACTCACTCATACACTCATGCATGCAGCCCGTCATATACTCACAGACCCGCTAAAACTACCTGACCACTAAAATCCTCCAGCACTTACCTCTACCCCAGTGGATGAATAACACAAGTAGCGAGGAGTGGCCATGCTAATTTACACAGCCTTACTCAGCTAAATAAATGCCTTCTGCAGCAATTCCAAAAGAAAATATGTGGCCCATTAGCATATGCCTCCCCCCCAGAATGCTTTATTATCATTTAGCATGGCCACAGGGGATGGCCACTGTGGATGTTGCATGTCTTTGTTTTGTAGCACTGTGGTATGGCTGTCTCAGAATCAGGAATTGTAACCATGAAGGGCCAGGTTCCAAAAGGTGTGCTCTCAGTGTAAGGGACTTACTTTGGTGTAAGACCTATCTATAAACAGGGTTACTACATGGACCAGATTCGAAAACACCTGCTCTCAGTCTGTTCTCACTATAACTGGTCATTTACACTGAGATCAGGTCTTTTGCAACCAGGGTAGAAGTTTAGAGCTCATGTACACTTCACAGTATCCTTCCTGAGTTAGGCCTTAAAATCCTACTGTGTTTTTACACATGGAAAATCCAGCCAAGTGCATGTCATATTTGAGAATCATGACATAGTTGCTCAAAGAAATTTGCTGTAATACTTTGTACAGTTACAGAGAAATGGCAAGCAGTAGTACTATGCAACTGTTTGTATACTCTGACTTCACCATTTGTTGCATGAATATATATATATATATATATATATATATATATATATATATATATATATATATATATATCTGAAATACTGAAATCTGGAATTTTAGTATTCCAAAATCGCAAAGCCGAAAACCCAACCACAACTCACAAACTCGAAAACACACAACTGCGAAATTCAAATCCCGTACCCATGCTACACGTACAGTACACACATAAACATACACAAAACTCCCCCACACAATCAAACTAATCTAAACTACATATAAGTAGGGGGGTAAGCCCACCTGCACCCCCCCAGGGCTGTGCCCCCCACCCCCCCCTACTTATATATATTCTAATTCCGGATCTCACAAACAGTAACACAAACGAAACTCACACACACACATCTTACATTCTCTCAAACACACACATAGCAGTCACAACACACACTTACACACACTAAACCCCAACCTACTTACACACACATACTTGCCAAAATTAAGTCCATACATCCGCATTCCGTACCACCAGAAGCAGAAATTCCAAAAATCTCCGTGCTTTGATATTTTGAATTCCGCGCTTCTGCCAATTTCAGAAATGTGAGTATTCAGCTTTGTGATTTCGGAATACTGAAATTCGAGATTTCAGAATTTCAAAATTACAAAGTGGACCCATATATATATATATATATATATATATATATATATATATATATATATATATACACACACACACACACAATATGTGTGTGTGCATTTTTTCTTCATGTTTTTCTACCAACAAACTCAATATATTTGAGAATCATATTATTGATATGTTCTTATGAGGTTCCTATTAGAACACATTTTGTCGAATGCGTTTTCATCGACACATGTAGGGCGAACAGGCAAAACAGCGAAGCAGCTGTTCAGTGAATTCTTTCCCTGGGAAAGAAGTCACTTGAGCACTTTGTTGCTTTGCCTGTTCTGAAGTGTAGTGTGGTCCCTTGTCCAGTATAGCTCCCGAGCATGAATGTGCAACAGTTACTGACCTTAGGGTTAGGGTACGGGTTATGGTAAGTGCATATGTATGAAAGTGTTTACTGTTTTTTATTTTGCATTAGATGTATGGTTGAGTTACGTGTGTATGTGTAAAAAAGTGGTTTCTAACATAACATCTAACACTGTTGGAAGTTTTTTCTTGTGGATGGTGTAAACAGTGTAGATTTATGAGCAACGTGTCTAGTATTGAATTTAAGCACATTGTGAGGACTGTTTGGCCTAAGGATCATTACACTTGTAACACAACTAATGTTGTTTATTGTGCTAGGTGTGACACATGTGACAAGTTTTATATTGGTAAGACCATTAGAGCTATTAACAAGAGAATTTACGAACATTGTTTAGCCATTAGAAAGAAGGATGCTACCAATGCCTTGGCTGTTCATGCTACAGTGTGCCCCCTTTTTAAGAAGTTTTTCTTTTTTGTATTAGAAAAGGTAAATTCAGACTTATTTACAGGTGATTATAAGACCTTTTTGGAGTGTCGAGAAAATTTATGGCAAATAATGTTGATTGCTGACCAAACTCCTGGCCTTAATGGTACCATCAATATTAAATGTTTTTTAACATTAGCTAGGAGTAGGTAGTCAACTGTTAGTTGTATTTTATATACACATATACATGTATATTTTTTACATTTACCTATATATATATATATATATATATATATATATATATATATATATATATATTTTTTTTTTTTATACATATTCAAATTTATTTATATATGAATATCTGCAAATATTTTGTACAAGTTATTTATTTATTATTAATTTCTTTTACATTTATATGGATTCATTATTATTAATATTGATTTACTTAAATATTTAAATATTAAACATTATATTATCACCCCCTTTGGGAATGTCATGTGACTTAATTGACTACTGTTTATAAAGGAATTGAGTTTGTAAGGTACTTTGTTCTGAAGAAGCTCATTGTAAATAAAGTGAGTGAAATCGCTTAACTTGATATTCACGGTCCTGTTGTTGGATTTTACTGTTTCCTTTCTGGTGTCATTTTATTTTGTTTTCAGCTGTTTACTTTGTTTTGGGGGGTAGAATTAGGGTTAAGGTAAGTGTGTATGTGTTTGGAACTGTTTATGTAATTGTACAGGAGTTACTGACCTTAGGGTTAGTGTGCGGGTTAAGGTAAGTGTATATGTTTTAAAATGTTTACTGTTTTTTTCATTAGATGTATGGTTGGGTTATGTGCATATGTGTATTTAGTTGTTTACTGGTTTTTGGTGGGTATAATTAGGGTTAGGGTATGTGTGTATGTATTTGGAAGTGTTTAATGTTTTTTTTGGGGGGGAGGGGAGTTGGAACAGCGATTTCTTTTCCTAGGAAAGAAATTGCTGTTCTGTTGTTTCGACATTTTCAGCTTTCCCTGAATATGTGTCGATGAAACACCGTTCGCTGTTTTCAGCTTTCGGTGTTTTAATATAAACCCGTTCTTATGAAACTAAAACCAAAAATAATACTCTTTTCCAGTGAAAAGAAAGTCATATTTCTCTCATTTCTGTATTATGGCAAAATATGCATATTTTACAGTCTGAAAGGCATACCCATATAGGAGGTTCTCTTGCTAACTTTTCATAAAAAATACTGAACTGTACAAAACAAAATGAAAGTGAGATTATTAATAGGATCATAAGAAGTTACTAGGCTAATGACCCTAGGGCCATTTCAAGCCTAGCAAAGTTTTACTCTTATTCCCACAATCAGTACCTATCGTCCCTGTCCAAGAGGGACACAGGTGGAACCCCCCGGGGTGAATTTATGGTTGCCCATCCAATCATCAGTTTGAATGGGCCTCTCATGAAGGTTTCAGAAGAATGTGTTGAAGTAGTAAAAAGAAATTGTCATTTGAATTTAGGGTCGAATTCAGTCCAGAATGCCTTTTATAAATTGACAGAGTTAACATTTTAAAAAACAGTCAGTTGAAAGCATATATGCAGCTTCTTTTATAAACAGCTAGTACATGCAGCTTTTCAGAGGCATTTATTGTTACAGTCTGGCACTATGCTTGGTTTCAACCTGAGGGCTATTTGACCTCAACAGAAGTATATGTTTAATAAGTTCTCATTGTGTCAGAAGTAAAAATCCTGTATTTCAGTAGAAAAAAACATGCATTTTTTTCAGTTGTAACATACCATGCTTTCAAGTAGCTAAAGCTGTGGAATCAAACTCAGAGGTGTGCTGCATTGGAAGCTCTAAGGTATGAATTGCAGTCTTAAGTGTGTTTTGCAGCTGAATGCCCTGTTGTTATTAGCTGAAAGTATTGCAATGAAACCTCAGTGCGATAAAGATATAGAAGTCTGGAAAAGAAAAGACCTTGTGGCTTTAGTTCATGCTCCTTTACTGCCAGTCTGACTATTTGTATTACATTCTTCTTTTACTGTGGGTATGGTAAAGAACTTTACTCAGTCTGCTGAATAATAGTACTTCTTGACTGAATTGTCATTATATCATTAAATATAAATCCTATTTATTTTTCCTGAATACATACTTACCCCCTCCCCCACTGAGTTTAGACATGTGTGCTGTAAACTGCATTACAAGAAGCTAAACCCAGGGATTCAGAAATAACTCTACTGTTCACACAAAGGGATGTGGTAAAAAGGCCCTGTTTACATTATGTCATACTAGTGTATTCAGAGACATGTTACTGACATTAGGGAATTGATAGTGCTCTCTGTGAACTAGTGTGCATTGAAAAAAAAACATTATGCTGTTATGTTCACTGTGTCCCCTAAGTGTGGTGACCTCTGATTTGGTGATAGAGCTACTCTTTTCATCAAATGACTGCCAAGTTTACTTCAAGCTAGAGCTCTTCCTAGTTAGTCTTCCTAAGATTCAGCACCTTTCCCTTAGTTTCCATGTTGGCACCGGCCATAATTCAGTCATAGTCTGGAGATGGAAAAGGGATAACAGGTACACCTGGTGATCAACATGGAGCACTGGGGAATGGTTGCCAGAATGAAGCAGGGGGCAAGGCAAGCTCCAGAAAAAAGTGTGGATCCTTCCAAAAGAGAAAACAATGTTCACCCTCAACCCTTCATTTTATAGGTTAGCATGTGTCATACCCTTCTCACCCTTAGTAGCCCCTAAGCTATGCTAATGTCCTGTACCTTTTGCAGCAATGACACCTGCCCCTGTCTCCAAGCCCTGCTTCCTCTACATTTTAAATTTAATTTCTTTTATTTACTGCTTATACTACTGTTCTGCTTCTGTCTCAACTTTAGCCCTTCGTTCCCTTAAGCACTGCTGCAACTGCTTCCCACCTTACCCTTGCTTCTGTGTTTGCCTTTTCCCCTGTCCCTCCAGTTACTGTCTCCTTGTATATAGTCTATGTGTTTGTTTCCCTTCTTATCTGGCCTGTTATTTCCTATTCTGACTTTTTTAAGCTTTCTAACCCTACTGCCTTTGTATTCTTTTTATTGGATAATACAGGCATTTGCCTGTGCTGACCTACACTATATAATGTTGGTCAACTGGGTTTCCCTGACAGTAGTTTTCTACCTTTGCGTAACACTATACAGCCTATATTACACTTCTTGTTATTGAGTGCTAAACAACTCCTTTAGTCCATGTAAGTACTAATGTAATCAGTCAACTATATGATGTGCTTTATAAATTCCCTTTTGGTGCTTAAAAGTGTTGCTGCAAGGTGGTCCCTGTAACAAATATATATGATATTTAAACACTACAAGTTCTTTTGCAAGTTCATTTTTTATTTTTATTTATTTTTTTTTTTGTGACTAGAAATAAAAGAAATGCTACTGAACGTCTGTCTCCTCTTTGCTTTTACACTACTCTTTGATCTGTTCAAGATGGCTACTTATTTCAAACATTGCCTCATTATCTCCCTATAACAGGAACCTGCTTCCAGTGGTTTGTCTCCTTATAATAGGTTACCTTCTTTCAGGGGTTTGTTCTTCCTGCTGTACCATTTGCTGTTTGTGTGCATTCTTCAGTCAACTCTCCTCCGGTACTAACTTTTTCCTAGTCCATATATTGAGCTTGAGTGCTGGAGAGCTGTAATCAAAAATCTAAAGCTCTCAGAAGTGCCCTTTTGGTATTTAAAACACTACTGCGCATCAAGATGGTTTGGTGCCTGCAAGTGCTACTGCTATTTGGTTTCTTTAGTGATTAGAAATAGTCTTTTAGTGTATAGAAACACTCCAGACAGAGAATTAGTGAAGCGCTGATAAATGCAGTTCCAGTTATTATAAGTAGCATAATACTGATCTTCACTGAAGGGGTGAAAAGGAAACACAAATAATACCCGTAAGTCCTAGAAAAGTGACCCACAGAATACCCAGCTGCATCAAGATTTCATTCAGATAAGGAAAGCAACAAGAATAGCTACAAACACTGCAAGAGTAACATTCCTTAGAAAGAAAAAGAAGCAAGCTGGTCAAAACCTAGACTATTCCGGAAATAAATAAATCAGATGGCAGGCACAGTTGTAACTTAACAGATATGGACTGCTCCACATTTGCAAATGACTATGCCCATTTCCTATTAACTACTACTAATGACATGACAAATACCTTTTCAGCTAATAGTCTTAATCCCTCCCAAAATGAAGAGACTTCATATCCTCAGTTGTACCCACTAGACTATGTTGCATCAACCTTTCATTTCATCTAAATAATAATTGAACAAATTTCTTTTGAATGTTAAAAACTCAGATGTTACATGCATTAAGCTACATTCTAATTTAAGACTGACTGCTAATAAAATAGCCAAGCCTCTTAGCTATATCTTCAACCTGTCACTAACATCAGCCTCTGTTCCCTCTGCATTCAAGCACTCTGCAATAAGCCCTCTGAACAAAGTGTCCTTGCCCAATGGACTAAAAGATTACAGAGGCATTTCCCATCTCTGTCTTATCACAAAAATATTTGAAAAAAAACATCTCTACAACTATTAAATGCACATAAGTAGTTATGGTCTCCTCTTAGATGTTCAACATGATTTTTGTAACAGCTTTAACACATTTACTGCCCTTATTACAGCAACAGATGACACATACTGCAGTATGAATGAAAGCCTAATTACAGCCAGGCACTTTGTAAAAAATGACAAGAACTTTTGAAACTGTCAATGATGGTTTGTTCATGTTTGGTAAGAAGAAATTCGATGGCTTCAAAGCTATCCTAAGGATGGAACCATCAAGGTTTACTAGAATAACGCCTCCTCCTCTGTTGGCACTCTATTAACACAAGCAAAGCTCAAGGATCTATAACTGGCCCACTTCTTTATTCTCTCTTTGTTAATGACCGTCTTCCTGAACTCCTAAACCTTAAATTACTGTTGTATATAGATGACATTCCTCTAATGGAATTAAGTTCAAACCTCACTGACCTACAAAGCAAATTACAAGACAGTTTTAATCAGTTCTGTGGCTGATCCTCAACCAACAACCCTCAGAGGACAAACATTATGGTCATTGCTATATATGGAAAAGTCTGACTATTCTTCTCTTACTAACATCAGATCCCAAAAGGAATAACATCCCCATTGTCATTAAACAGAACTCCCTACATCTCACATTTGACACTTCCTTTTCCTTTCCTACACGTACATATGTTATCACCACTAAATTCCTAACCCAGCTGAAATTTTGCTACAAAATCAGTCATATTCTGTTACTCACTGCCAAAATTAGCTATAGCTAAAATATTCTTTTAACCAAACATGAATATGTTTACCCTTTTATGCTGCTGCATTAGCTAATAATACCAATTATATAGAAATGGCAGAATAAAACCTCTGTAGATTCATTTTATAGCAAAACCTCTTACACCACTGCAAGCTACTTAAAAACAAAGATGGACTATCTGTAACCAGCAGGTCAATACTGCTCTTAATTATCCATATCTTCGAGACTATGAGTAACAAGATCACACAGACAAACCAATCAGTAAAAACTACAAGAAATACCGAGCCAAGCTAGATTTTTCACTGTGTGAGTCCTTAAAACATCTTGTATTAGAGATAACATGGGATATATGCAAATTACCCCTTAAGGATGTCAGGTGTTTCAGCTATATGGCAGTTCTGAATGCCCATGACATTTTTTTCCTTTTTAGTCGGTTATGGACAAATTCAGGCCTGACTTTATTGGCCTAAATTTGTCCATAACAGACTTAAAACAGAAAAAACGTCATGGGCATTCAGAACTGTCATACAGGGGTCATGTGTATTTATCCCATGTTGCCTCTAATAAAAGAGGTTTTAAGGAATCACACAGTGGAAAATCTAGCTTGGCTAGTTTTTTCTTGTAGTTTTTACATATCTTCAAGACCCTCAGTCATGGTTACTGCCCACCACTTAAACATTACCTTAATATCCAGGAAAGTATGATCTAAGAAGCTCCCAGGGTGGCAGTCGTAGCCTGCTCCACCCTCTATTTAAAACAACTGTTGGAGAATAAGCCTTCTCTCAACTGCAAACCTCCACCTGGAACCACTTACATACTGAAGTAAAAAAAACCTGACTGTTTAAGAATGCACTTAAAGTCTACCTTCAGACAGAATCTCAAAGCAGCTGTTACCATAATAATGGCTAATCTCTCTTACCACATTATGGGCAACCAACATTCTAAGTCAGAGTCAATAAATTCTACAGCATGATGTAAAAAATGAATAAGAAATAAGTGCATTACCTTTGATTTATAATACATAGTCTACCAATTGTTCTCATCTACTGAACTATCATCTTACTAAGTAATCCTTCTGTATTTGTTTCTCTTTTGTGATAAGTTAGGTCCTCCTTGCATGTTGTAATTATAATACACTATGTCCTCTTTATTGATTGTAAATCTTGATAAACTATGCTCTGATTTTATGCTGTAAAAGAATTGTGTTTGCTACTCACTGAGTTTTTGTCATGACTGAAAAGGGACAGTAAATCAGTCCACCTACCTGGTTATTAGATAGTCAATAAATAAATACTTAGATAGACAGGAAAAATAAGCAAAAGCCATATGATCTAATGCAGTTAACTAAGACATGACTAACTACTGCAACATTAAGAATTATAAGGATGACTACACAATCTCAAGAAAGTGACAATAATATAAGAAATAAAAGCAATATATATAAATATTATACAGAAGCCAGCTACTTGAAACAAAGCACATTTTTTTTGCAAAAGGGAATACTCTTCCATATCCCCTAGATTCCAACTAATCAGACTAATTATGTTAGCAATAGCACAACGGTTGCACTACCTAGGAGACAGAAAGACTGCTTCATTTTCCATTAAAACTGTAATTCCCTTAACTCAAACATATTGTACCTTCTGAGTTAATATATTTAGAATGCATGGCATATGGGCATATTTACCTGCTGCAAAACTATCTTATTTTAATTCTGTGCCATTATAATTTATCTACATTTGAATTTGCTTTTAAAATTTACTAGCTCTAAAATGATGATTTGAACTATAATGCCTTGTTCTAAGATAATGCTTGATGTTACCTACTTAATAAATTCATAGCTTCATAGGTGTATATTACGCAAATACATGATTGGGACTTTTTAAGCCATGCTTCCCAAGTATATCTGACAACATTTGGTACACAAGATAATTTTAAGGGGTATATGTAAAACAGTCTAGCATAACATTTACAGGCTGCCTTTGTCTAATATTTAAAGAAGGTTTCTTCTTGTTGAAATTTATTCTTACTGATAATTTACAGGTTCTTAGAAAGAATTAGTTTCAGTACAACCTTCAATTGTAATGCCAGTTATTTAGTACGTATTTTTTGTCCTGTACTAGTCATAAAAGAACTTGTTAGGAATCATGCAAACAAGTATTCAAATTGTGTTTCAGCACTACATTCCTCTCCATACAGCAAATTAAGTGCATTTTTATAAGCAGTGAAATAATGGAAATCAGTCTTTTAAAACTCTGGGAATAACAGAAACTGACCTTAAGGGAATCAACAACACAAAAGATGTTACTGCAGTACTCAAACAGTTATAAGATATTCCTAAAAGGTGACTTCCTGCAAAAAAAAAAAAAAAAAAAAAAAAAAATAAAAAGCCTTGTCAAATGCTATACTCACAGTTTACCAGATCCTAACTCTGACGTTCCATTCTTCTTATCCATCGTTCCTCACTTTCTATTACCCTATTCATTGAAGACAGTATCTCTAAAATGCCTTTAATATTTATACATTCCTAACATGCATAGATGTGCATGGGCATGCAGGCACATGCTTATGCGTGTGTGCGCTCATGCACATGTATGTGATTATGTGTGTTTATGTATGTGTGAGATGTGGAGGAAAGATCCAGCTAGCTTACAGATAAGACCCAGGAGGTTGGGACTGGAGAGGTTACCTCCACAAAGAGGCCCGTCATCAGTGAAAACCCCCAGGCTTTGTGTTGGGTCTGCTCCTCTTTGGCATCTATTTTGCAGACGTCAAGGCCAAGATCAAGGGCCTCTGGCTTACAGAGTTTATAGATGATTGCAAACTGTGAGTAATCATAAGCCTCCCCCACCAAGATGCTAACATTTTACAGGAAGGTCTAACACAGATAAATGACTAATGCCAAACTGAAACTCATTTTCAAGAAATGCATAATACAACCTTTTGGCAAGTCAGCCACCCTGCAAAACTGCATCATTAATAAAACACAACTAAAATTAGACACAGTGGTCAGGGGTTTAAGGACTCACATAAATAGTAACCTGGCTTTCAACCAATATGTGTCTAAGGTAGTAAGAAAATCATTCAGTGTCACTCAACATATACGTTAGGGCATGGTATCTAAGTCCAAAGAATTTGCCATGTGACTGTACTCAGCCTTCATCAAAGCAGTCATTGAATATAATGCTGCATCCCTTTCGTATGTAAATGACCAGGCACACGTCACACCTAGAATGCCCACATCGGTTTCTCAGAAAAAGAATACAGGAAGTAAACACAATGCCCTATTCAGATCACTTCAGAGCCTTACCCCTATACTCCCTTTTATACAGATTGCTGAGAAGCAATTTATGCCTGGCATACAAGGCATCCTTAGATCCCAACCTGATAGACCTTTTGCATATCTGCAAAATAAATGGCATAAGAACTACTAGATCTAAATAATTAAATTTTGCTAGCAATTTAAATAGGACATGTTGAAGGGTAGGCTATATATCTTAAATAATTCCCATTGTCTGGATCAGGCTTCCTATCCATTTGAATCTGAGCCTTTCCATTGCCCTACTTAAGCGGGACCTGCACCAGTAGATGAGAAATCAGAAATTCACCCCTGGTCTAACACCTATGTCTCTGATGGATACAGGCAGCAGTTAAATCATGCCCTAACTAACATGCACCCCTTAAAACAACCTCTAATTCAAAAGAAGCCATTGGATACATCTGGGTTGCATAGCTAAGTTTATAAGGGCCTCGGTGGTCATTAGCTTAGTATATACCTATGAACTTTTGAATCTTTTCTACATCCATTCTTTTCTTGCCTATAAACTCATTGAATGACAGTGGCTGCTCATGAGCTCATTATAGGAGCCAGCTGCAACTTGTAAGCATGGATGCATAGGAAGCTCAGAGTGATCTGAGTTTCAAGATATCCTTTTCATTTTTTAATATAGGTCATGTATTCCAAACTTCCAGCTTTCCATATCTTTCAGTACATTATGTTTTACCCAGCCTATAGAATTATATTAGCCAATCCTATTGTCTTCATTTCACCTTTAAATAAACCAGAGATGCACTGAATTTTACATTGCAAGAGAGTCTTTAATAAAACTCATGAAATATATATGGTGTCATGTAGTATTTCAGGTTTACCTATAAATACAATACATTCCACATGGCTTTTTTTTATTGACTCCTATATCTTCCTTTACAAGACTTATTATGCCATCATAAGATCTATGTAGTGGTTACCAGAATTAATTTCCTGTATCCGTTGTCCATTTCCTTTACACTGTGTGACAAGGGGGGATACTGCCATCACAGCTATCTGGAATTGTTTATATAATTATATAGCATTTGTGAATATCAACATGATTTACATAAGATGCTTGTATTACAACTATATTAGAAATGTATGTCATGTTTAAATCAAACCTCTGATACAGACGTGTGTTGAAAAGGTATTTTGCAAAGTGCTGCTTGAAATGTAACCATGATGTGCTGTACTGGAGGAGAACACAAATGTGCGTGCATTATTGTAACTGTTTACATTTATATATTTTAACAGTGGAAAATGGAATACAGGAAGTTCACTTCAGTCCAGCAAACTTTAGGAAAACAACTGAAATTAAGTTAGTTTATGGCTAGGCCATAAAAGATGGTATCTTTCAGTTTCAGGGCAACAAGAGACACAATGTCTATATAAGGGAGCTTTATGTATTGTCTTTAAGGTGAAATAATTACTAGTCTTGAAATGAGGAGGAATGTAATTGTTTTATGACTTCCGGCATCTGCCAAAGATCTGAGATCTATGTATTTTCACAGATAGATGCTAAATACTGCCAGCTTCCAGCAGTGGGATATTTCACCTGAGGACTACAGTCAGATGACAAGATATGATGTCATTCAGCAAGCTATCCCAGCAGTAATATTTGAGATATTAGTTTAAGAAGCCTCTTAAAGAGACAGAGCATGCTGTATTATGTCTTGAACCTGACAACAACTAGAAGATCCATTCACCACAACATCTGCCTTGCTCTAATGAAGTAAGTTTCTAGGAACCGATATAATTCTCTTAGACACAGTCAGGGATATAGTAAAGTTTAGTTTAGATATTTTTCTTTATTTATTTGAGACAGTCCTGCAATGTTGTTTTAAATATTTCCTGAGATTTTGAACTCTGATATCACTGTGAATATATATTTAATATCATCTTGTTCTTTTATTATTTATTATTAAATATATTTAAACCTTTCATTGTGGCTGATATGTGTAGAGATATTTAAGTTTTGAGAGTACTTCCATATTTATTTGTTGACACTGTTTGGGCCACTCCTAACAGCCCTGCTCTTGGTCAAACTACCATTTGTATTAATATTAATATCACTCAGTATATTGGGTACCCTTGGAAGAGCCTTAAGGTAGCTGGCAGGAGTGACTGGTGGCACTGAAAGCTACCTTATAGTCTGGGCAGAAGGGGCATTGCTAGTACGTCTGTGCCAGCCTTTCCAGATGTGTGTGTGTGTGTGTGTGTGTGTGTGTGTGTGTGTGTGTGTGTGTGTGTGTGTGTGTGTGTGTGTGTGTGTGTGTGTGTGTGTGTGTATGTGTGTGTGTGTAAATCAAACCTCAAGGAGTGTGTGTGTCAGCTGCTTGGGCAGGGACATGATGCACTGGTTGGACAGATATGGTGCTGGAGGCCTTGGCTTGGTCACTCAGCTGAGATCTCAGCTCTATAGCTGTGCCACTGGGGAGTGTTACTGGGGATCTGAAGAAAGAGAGGGAAACCAGCCCCAGACTGACTGTGGTCTCTGTCTGGTCTTAAGGGAAATTGCACTTGATGGAAAGAGCTGCATCTGGAATACTGTGTGTGTACCTGTTATCCTCCCAATATACATCCCCCATGGTTTCCAGTGGTGAGGATTGAGGCTCCTTGATTACTGTTCCAGTGGTGGGTCATCACACACTGTATCCAAATATCAACCTTTTCCTTGTAATTTTTCTGACAGTTCAGCTCACCTACTTTATCTGAAAAATATATGTTCCATGACTGCTATAGTGGTGTAGAGGGATAAAACCCTGACTATGACCCAGCTGACTTGGGTTTGATTAGTTACTCAGTGACTGACAAAGTGGAAGGGAGGGACTGTCACTCCCCTCTAGGGTATGGGAGTGCTCATTGATGATGATCCATAGGTTCATAGGTTCATAGGTTGGTACTAGGCTATCAGCCCTAGGGCCTATACAAGCCTAGCCATAACAATTCCCTGGCTATTTCTTCCCACACTGTTTACTTCCCTGGACCCCTGTCTAGCAGGGTGACTGACATGATCCCTGGGGTGAATTTCCTTTCTCCCATCCAATTGTCAAAGTTCCTTTTGAAGAGGGCCAAAGAGGCACTCTGCTTGACATGTATGGGCAATCTATTCCAGAGTCTGGGGAGTCTCTGGGTCAGGAACCTATCCCTCCATCATGTTTTGTTTATTGTGATGACAAGGTTTAGATCCCTGGAGCATGTGGCTCTGAAGGATTGGGATTTCTTTAAGTGTAGCATGTCCAACAGCTCTGGGTTTGACATGGCCTTGTATGTTAAGCAGAGATCACCTCTGAGTAGACAATATGTGACAGAGTATAGCTGGTGTTTTTTAAGGCGGTCAGTGCAGGGCATCTGCTTTAGGCCTGTGATTCTTTCAGTGAGGTATTTCTGTGGCCTTTCCAGTTGTTGCAGATGTCTTGAGAGGTACATACCAAACAGGGCATTGTATTCTATAATGGGTCTAATGAGGGATGAGTGCAGTGGGACAATGACCTCCTTTTTTCTGGATGAAAAGCCCTTAGTGATGAGGTGTGCCACATAGAAGGATTTCCTGACTGCTGTGGCGATGTGGTTATCAAAGGTGAGACCACTGTCCACCTGTGCCCATAAGTCTCTTATCACACTTTCGGTGTTTAGTGTATTGCCACCTATATGGTAATTCATAGATACATGTTTTTTCCCAAAAAGAAGGCATGGTCCAAAGAAGGGTGCTGCCCCTGAATGCAATCAACAAGCATTGGGGTGGGAAATAGGAAATAGGTAAGGCATATAAAATAAAAAAAAATACACCAGACAGAAGCACAGATGGATGAGATCCTCACGACATCCTTAAAATCCACAACCAGCGCCAGCAATACTGGAGTAAGTCTGGGGGGGGGGTGTGGCTGGCAGACCTGGTATGAATGTGGGCACTGGGGGACCGGCCAATAAGATGAGGTCCAAGAGGACTTAAAAGAATGCCTGTGTTCCTTGTGGGGTGGGCCCATTAAATTCCATTTTGCTACCTCCTTAAAAGATTACAGCCACCCAGTGCTTGATTTAGTTCAGTCACCATCTCATTTCTCACTTGTTATACCCCTTTACTGAAAATGACTGCACTGTCCATGAGCTGTAAAGCTTTTTTTATAATTTTACACTACTGATAACTTATCCTTCTTATTCTGTCCTCTAGCTGCATTATTAGCAACATTCTGCCCCAACATTGCAGAGCAGTTTACTTCTTTTGCCTCCACTGGCATGAAGCCATAGTACAAGAAAGTTCTGTAAAAATGTCTTGATTCTCACCTTGTCTGACTGTATTAGCTACGGAATCCTCTCACTTCTCTTATTTAATCAAGGACTGCCTTTACCCCATGGAGGTTCATAATTTTAGGCTCAGAATTTGTACATGCACCTCTTATAAACCAAGGTGGCAGCTAGAATAAATGTAGAATCTATTTTGTCATATTAAAAGAAATATCTACATGATAGTTTCCAGTTCATGTTCACTACAGTAAAATACTGGTGGAGTATCCTCTGGAATCTTATATAAATTTCCCTAGTTAAGTACAACTACCACATTAAGATTCCCCTTAAAAAGTCATAATCTCAGTAAATACAACTGATAAAATAAATAAATAAAAAAAGATATTATAACACTGAGCTATGCTGTACTTTTTAAATACTTTACATATCTTATAGTATTTTGATGTATCTTTAAGAAGGTCTATTTTACAGTTAGTGAAGCTATATGTGTGAAATATAATGCCATTTATGATATCACAAACATTCTGTGCATTCACTCTTCATCTAGGGATGTTTCTAGAGGGTAGAAAAAAACTGTTGTATTTTAAATAGGCACTTTTCCTTCTGTTATAATGTTGCCTTATTTTAAGAATCATGTAGTATTAGAGGAATATATTTCAAACTTACCCGTTTCCTGATGTGTTAACTATTATTACATGAGACTCTCATTTTTTCTTGCCAAGGACCTCATCTGAGAAAGATAGTCTGAAAACAAATAACTGTAATTGGCTTGGTATCATACTGCCACAGATTATTATTGGTGGGAACCTTCATCCATCAAAGTTGTTTGCACAAATCACAATCCTTTTGTAGCCCAGCACCTGATTATCCAGTGGCAATAAAAAATATGTCTGAAATGGTGTCAGTGGGACTCCATTGCTACTCCTGATAATTTATTATTTGTTTTTATTTTATTTTACATTTGTTGACCGGGATAGTCTGACTAAATACATGCCCATTTTCAGTGGAGGCCCAGGGAGAAAAGCTCCACTTATTGTACAAAAGCAATTACAAAAACAGAGCAAAAACAGAAGAAAAAGATACAATATTTCTCAAAGTTTAACACAAGGTACAAACAGGCAAAGCTGTCAGTTATACAGTAACTCCTTTGAAATGTAGGTTGGTTGGTTTGTTAATAAGCAACTGAGTAAAGAAACACCGATTGTAAGGTTGGGTTAGTCAGGGTTTAAGCAAGGGCAGAGCCAGTGTGATTTAAAGTCTGATAAGAGAGACACCATGAGATAAACTGCTTATGGAGAAATGGGGGGAGGGGTATGCTCAAAAAGTATGTTTTCATTCCATAAAATATTGGATGCTTCTAGTCAGCACTTCACATGCTTATATGTGAAATATTAGGCTTTCTTGTGGCTAGGAATGACTAAAATGTTTTCTCTTACAAAAAATATTTAGGGCAATTAGTTTATGTATCAGTTACTAAAACAACTAAAGTGGTTGCTAACTTTGTTCACTTTTTTATAGGGTTTCTTCAAACGCACAGTCCAGAACAACAAACGCTATACATGCACAGAGAACCAGACTTGCCCAATTGACAAAATGCAGAGGAAGCGTTGCCCTTTCTGTCGTTTTCAAAAATGTCTCAGTGTTGGAATGAAATTGGAAGGTATGTTATTTCAATTTTAATTGCATGCTGTATTAGGTGCCTATTTCCCCATTTTAAAATACCTATACCAAAGATAGGTTTATAATTTTTAGGTTCAGAATTTATAAAAAAAGTTCTTATAAATCAAGATGGAATTTATAATAAATGTAAAAACCACTTTATCATATTAAAAGAAATGAGAACAGTCATTATTCATACTACCTAAGTGTAAAAGAAAAGAATGCCAGATTTTAGCAAATGTTAAGAGTTCCTAAACGTCTAAGAAAACTGGTTTTCTCAGTTGTGTTCCACATTGCCAAAGAACTTAGTCTGCTTTTAATAAATGCGACAGTGTATCGCTTTCTTTAGTGTGCCAACATCAAATTTTAGTGCTACATGTACTGAACATTGGCAGAAATGAAAATTAGGTTAGACGATTTTCTTAATATTCAGAAATGTGACGTTTAACCTCAGAATGAAAGTAATTCCAATAACATACAAAGAGCAGTTGATAAATATAAATCTATTCTGAACCATCTTACAAGAAAAGAATTTCTGCCAAAGACAGTCAATAATGACATTTTATCACCCAGGATGCTCATCGTTTATAATACTATTTGTCAAATGGATAAGAAAAGCAATTACAAATTTGTATTACATTTATTTAAATTTCACTTCCGTTCTTTGCATTTAGCAATATCTTATTCTCCATGCCCTCTGTCCTGACTGGCTAGGCAGTTTGTCCCTCCTTGCCATCATAACCTATAATCCTGCTGTTTGACTTTATATTTTCAGGTTTCAGCAAAATTATATTTCTGTATCGTTATAGAAAAAAAATGTTCCTCATTTGTACCTTTGGCCCATTAGCAAATTGTATTGTGTTCATTCTCAAGTGCATGCAGTGACCTCTAGAACTTTAGATTTTCCTATTCTTTTAATTAGAGGGGCATCTGTGTTCTGATGTGGAACTGAAAACATCTTTTAGAAAGATGTGTTGTATCATTCTGAAAAAAATGTTATTAGAAATGTCATCAAAAAGGTCTGCAGTCCAGCCAATTCCTTTTTAAGGGCCATCCTAAGTCTCTTAGATTAGACTGACAAGAGTTTATTGGTGTCATATCCAACAAGGTTACACGGAGACAGAAAGTTAAATAGTTTTTGGGTCAGAGGTTCTAAAAGTTTGACTAAGCCCTGTGTCATCACACAAGTGGTATAAATGATTTATGTGGCTGTTAAGTGTGTTTTATCAGTCAGTATGGATGCACTACCCCTCTGTTCATTCAGTTACCATTTGGTATAGCTGGCAGGTTCATTGCATTTATAGGTGAATACTAGGCTAATTGTTCCAAACGGCCATTTTAAGGCAATTACCTGAGGTCATAATCAAACTATGTACCTTGTGCCTATAAGGTGAAAACTTTAGCCATTATGCCATACCTACCCACCAATCATCTAGTGATTTTGGGCCAGGTTTCCCTGAGCATAGCAACCTGCACATTCAGTTAGGCTTAATGCACTCGATTAATAACAATCCTTCTTTTCAAGTAATCTCAGTCATACAGAAAGAGCTTTTGTAAGCCTCCAGTGTTCTTTGCTGTACTTTCATATATATCTTTCTCAAGACAGAAACACTATTTTCTATTCTTATCAAAGTACTTCAATAGAGGAAAAAAATCTACTGCACATGGAATGACATACAGGCAACCTTTTATTAAAACTTTGTATAAGCACTTTCATCTCTAGACTTCATCAGACTAAAACATGCAAATGCCACAGCCCAATAAGCAAGCAGTAGTCAAATGACTTGAAACAGACTAACACTTCAGCTTCCATCTCAAAATCCTTAATTTAAAAAAACTCTATTTTTAAAATAAAGATGTCCGTTTGACATGGGAGGACAGAGGCATTAGGAATAATCTGCTTTATAGTCAACTCCTCCTGCAAGTCTGCCCTGAATAATCTAAAACATAAAGCAAAAATCTCTTAAAATGGTTGTCACATCATGCTTATATAGTGCATTGTTCTTGTTACACTTAGTCATAGCATACTGGTACTTGTACTCACCTTCTGTGTCACAGATCTTATCTTAAGAGCTTCACATGGCGACCATCATGAGACATGGCTGACAAAGACAGAAGCATAGAAACACAGTTAAAAAGAGATTCTCTGATTGCTTAAACAAATAGAAAGCCTTTATATTAATAGCAGTTGTTTTTCTTCTGTCACATTAGAAAACTAAAAGTGAGATATTATACATATAGCTTGTTTTCACACAAAAGCAAGATATGGTGACATTTCTTGCAAAAAAAAAAAAAGATTTTTGTGAACTTTACAATAAACAAAGATATATGTCAGAGTCTTGTGGAGACAGGGTGATACATCCCTTACATAATCATGGATATGATAACTGCTGCCACAGAAAAAAAATTAAAAAAAACATTAAATTACATGACACCAGACAGCATACACTTTATGATTTCCTATAACAAATCAAGGAATTCCTAATTGAATCTCTATCAGTTATGTAAAGCCAAATATTGGTATTTTGACACATATATGATCAATGACATCAGATTGTAGTTTTACCACTTCATATCAAATGGAAACAATTTTATACTGACCAGATGGACTGGTATTAAAATACAGAGAGAGCCATTATGGAGTTTATCTAAAATGTCAACACAGAAGACCTACTTTTGTCAACTATGGCAGTATGGGTTTGATAAGGGGAGAGCTTGCCATCTAAATTTTGTGGCATTCTTCAACTTAAGTTAGCAATTAACAAATTCTGTAAGCTACACCACTGAATCAGGTAGTGACTAGTGTATAAGAACATCATCAGAATGTTTGGACGGAAGTGATAAACTACATATTAAATTTTATTAACATAATTTGGACTGTTTATGTTTGGTGGCCCTTATGTTCCCTGTGATTAGCTGGTTCAATGGTGTAACTTATGGACTTTTACTAATATTGCACTGTTTGTATGCTGTTACAAATTTATTTGTAGCAATTCAATTAAAGGCTTTAAATATCAATGGGCAAAACTCTGGCTAAGTAATAGAATGTCATATGTCAACATGGGGTTACCTGCCTATCTCAATGAGTGTTACCAGTACTGTCCCACAAGGCTCTGTACTAAGCCCATTATTCAACTCAGATATAAAAGTGGAAAGTGAGAACTAAATATGCTGATGAGTGCAAATTATGTAACATTATTACTTCAATACTAGATGACAGCATTCTGCAAGATGGCTGACAAAATGCAAACCTAGTGAAGTAGATATGCTAATCAATGCTGCATCATGACACTTACCAAAACAGATATACATTATGTTTGCAAAATAAATAGTCAAACCATAAGAAAACACCACTATCATTAAGTAAATATGGATCATCGCAGGTAACAATTTATATTTTGACCAGTCTGTATCTACCACAGACAGAAAAACATCTCCTGCAAAGATTTAATTTTGAAAGCCATATCTTGTCACTGAACAAAGATCATTGTACTGTATTTTTTCTCATCAAAATGCCACATTTTTTGAATACAGCGCTGTCCTACAGCCTTCAAACAAGTCACATGAAACAACTTAGAAAGGTACGGCAAGTTTTACTTAAACTATTTAGAACAGCTTCAAGAATTGCTGTCATATTATTTTTCTTATGAATTGCTCGGAGGTGACCTTTTTCAGGTCTATAAAGAAATGTCTGATCTCTTTGGACTTCATAGACTGTGCCTGGAATGCACTGAAAGGTAAATAACACCAGACTGTGGTACTTAATACTAAAAATAAGCATATCCGTAACTGGAAAAAATGTGACTGGTACACCTGTGCAATGATAATGGAATATGCTTTTTACAACTCAGTTTTTATCTTCCATAATAACAGTATTGAAAAGCATAAACACAGGATTACAGCAATTAAGTTTTTGAAGGCAAGTAGGTCATAAGTCTGACAGCTGATCCCATGAGTTATGATGTTAGTAAGAAAGCATATGTGGTATAGATACAGCCCTAACAAGCAACACAAATATCCCTGTAATATGTGATAACATGAATGTGAATTGCAGGAACACAGTCTCACATGTTGTACATGCATTGATACACATCCACAGTGAATTATACTCCCATGTGGAAATTTTCAGTGCTACATACATGTATATATCCAGGTGATAGACCATGCAGGTGAAATGTCAGTGACATGAAGGAGAATATGAAACACTGTTGTGTACATTAACATAATGAGACTGCTCTGTTAACTACATCAGCTGCAGAAAATATTATCCTGGAAAAGTGGGAATGTGATCCCCTACAGGATGTATTCAAGTGTCAGTAATGACTTTTATGTTGTACAAGCAAATCTGCATCCTGACATATAACTGGAATGCCATTAGGGAGACCTATGTCAATTGATCGAGTTTTCAGAAACTGAAAATTCATATCAGCGAGACTATATGATTGAATTTCTGAAAGCTCAAACATTAAAAAAAACCACAAAATCTATCTTTTTTTACTGTTTTGCAGGGTTCAAGCCCCCCTGCGCCCCCTGCAACCCCTGCTAATTATATATACCAACTCCGAGATCACACTACATTGAGGAAAATGGTAAGTTTCCCGATCCTCACTGTTCCGCGTCTCCATTCAAAAGCTTGGGGTTTTCAGAAATTCGATCACATCATCTTGCTGATATGAATTTCAAGCTTCTGAAAACTCGATCAACTGATAGGGATCCCGTTAGGCATGTACTGTGCGTGTGTGTGTGTGTGTGTGTGTGTGTGTGTGTGTGTGTGTGTGTGTGTGTGTGTGTGTGTGTGTGTGTGTGTACACAGAATGTATTCATGCATTCATTGATCCTTCAAGTAAAGTATACTTGCAACATATCAGAAGACATGAGTACATTGTATCTACAACTTCTGTCAGTTATATTTGTTGCCTATCCGTGAGCACATACAATGACATTTGTGTACATTAATAAAGTTATAGATCACTTAGCATCTGCATGATCCAGATGTCAGTAGCCATCTCATAGTAGCAGCCATTCATTGCAACTACCTTAGCATGTGAAATATAATGGCGCTATGTAACATATCCAGTATCACAATTATAGTGATACTAATATACCTAATGTGCTGTGTTACATGTAGACAGATGTGTCATGATTATGAATGGAAAAACATTCCTACATCTGCCTGACATAAGAAAGGCTCAGAACCATAATGTCACTCATGTACATTCCATTTCCAGAACTATGATGCAGAATCATGCTGTTGATGTTTACTGCTGACAAATATAAATGTTAAAGTACTTTACAAAATATTCCTGTATGACTCATCAACATTCATATCATACTGCACTTTCTTTCGTGGAATATGTGCCTTAACATACGTCACTTAACACCACACTTTGCATGGCGCATATTAATTAACAGACGTGCTTGCACTATAAACAAGGCACATTTAGGTGCCTTGGCTTTTACTAAAACACAAATGCTCAACTCAGAGAAATTCAAGACAGGTGTTTTGGGCATATAGGTTTTCTTTCCCAATTTTCTAAATAAATAAGAAATGCAAATACTTGTTTTTTGTGGGGAAAAAAAAACAAGAATTTGCTTTGTCTTTTTGTCCAAGTAATGGTAACCTCAAAGGTGATTATAATAGGTATAAACAGTGTGTCACTTTGGCTTAATTCTCATATAAACCATGGTGTCAAACACCTCTGATTGCTGTTTCAAGAACTCCCTGTGAAATGTTTGTAGTTTGACAGGAGACCTGGATACATCATTCTAAGTGATATGTTATATGTTAACTCTAAAGGTTCATGTAGTCACCACTGAAAACGTAGCCCCATACCAGAAAGACAGCCAGATAAAATGTAATGCATTAAAAATCTTTAATTCAGTAAGATTGAGTGGTTTCATCCTAACACATACGACTTCATCAGAATAACGCCAGTATAAAAACATCTTATTAAATACAGTTCATCAACAAATCCAAAGAACCAACCAATTAAACAATTAATGTAAAATTAAATTCATTAACAGTGTTCAAATACATATGGTATCCTGTTCCTTAAATACAAAAACACACCTAAAATAAATCAATAAGTACCGAAGGTAGAACATAATTCTAAAAAAAGTTGTTTTAAAAAGTATATTTTATTAAAAAGTGCATCAATCAAATGTTGAAAATATTAAAATATTGAAACATAATTCATTAAACAATTCATAGAGGAAAATATATTCTACAACTTTGCTGATCTAATCTTTAAAACTGGAAGTATTGAAATAACATAGTTTAACCCTGGAGGGGAGGATGCATCCAATTTCATCTGCCATATTAATTCTCTGTATTCTGTTTTGCTTTTTCATTGACCCCCTCTAACTTCTGAGGGAATTTTCTCCAAAATATGAAGCACAAATTTAGAAAAACGTATGCATAGGCGAGAATGTCTGTAGAGGGTATTATTAGTATTTAATTAAATTTTTTTTGTACTGGCTTTATATGTGTTAGGATGAAAGCACTCAATCCTACTGAATTAAAGATTTTTTAATGTATTGCATTTTATCTGGCAGTCTTTCTGGTATGGGGCTATGTTTTCAGTAGTGGCTACATGAATCTTTTCAATTACTGGTTATATACTAGGTTGCATGGCTACACACCCTTCTGTTTGGTATATTATATAGACAGAAAAAAAATTCAATGCACATATTTATTTGTTTATTTATTTATATTCTAATTGCTAATTGGGTATGTTAACCAGTCAAGCAATCCTTTTAAATCATGCTGCTTTGGGCCACTGTCAGTAAACAGGACAGAAACAACTTTAATTATTTGATAATACATAATTTCATGAGCTAAATTATACAGAGGTATAAAACAATCAAATTTACAAAATATTTTAAAGAGTTATCATTTCTAATTTGAAAATAAATAAAACAAAAATGAAGCTCTGTATGAGTACAGTTCCTGATGGACAGTTTAGGAATTTACATGGTTTAAGAAGTAAAACAAGAGAAGGGATGGTTGAGACTGTAGATAATATGCTTACTAGAATGATTTACTTTGCGATATTGAGTATTTCTAAAGAAGCTTTAAAAGAAATTTTAATTTGTCCATGATTTGGCTGGGAAGGGAGTTCAGTGCAGCAGAGGCAAGTTTGTTAAATGACCTTTTACCAGAGGAGAGTGTGAAATGGGGTTGCATTTATGTGAGAGCATTGTAGCTGGTAGAAGAATGTAGAGGTTATTATTTAGGACAAGGTCAAGGGGAGGCCACGTTAGGAAGAAAAATGTGTGGATTATGAGAGAGAACTGAAAAGTTATTCACCTGTATAATGACCTGCCTGGACTAACCACATCCTAGTAATATCTTTCGGCTTTTCCCGGTCGGCTCATGATTGGCAGTGGATTTTTACAGTACCGAGTTGCCAGCCCGATGTCCAACCTTCAAGGAAGGCACACCCATTCACACATGCACCTACCTGCATGTCTTTAAATGTCACTTAACTGCAGGGAGGACATGCAGACTCCACACAGAAGGCACTCCAGCTGAGAATCGAACAGGAGAACCTCTTGCTGTGAGGTGACAATGCTAACTGCTGCACTACCACAGCTCTCTGGACTAACCACATCCTGCTGTTTGTATATGTGCTCTGCATGTTTTCTATCCAAATTAAATCAGGTATTATATACAAATGGTCAGTATCTGCATGCTATAACACATAAAACAGCATGAACACAGAATACTGAGAAGATGTTATACAGACACAGAATACTGTTTCAGTCTGATGGTACTTTACTCACTATGTATACTCATTGCCATGCCATGTGCTTTCTTTATCTGTAGCAGACCCCATCTGTGCACCATTTGTAATGCAAGGTAAACTGAGCCATGACATAGAAAATGATCAAGTGGTAGGTATCCATATATATGTGTTTATAAATATTAATGCTCAGAACATGAAATATTTTGCACACTGATGAACATTACATGTTTATGTATTTCTACTGGTCTATATCCATGTGAGTTAAAAACAAAACTAAAACAGTGAATAAACAGCAAATCCAGTAACTCCAACAAACAGAACTAAAAACAATAAAAGTACTGGAACCACAAAAACATTGTCAATTTAATTTGCAAGTTAAAACCTTCGCCAACAGGCTTCTTCAGACAAACAACAACATCCATTGAATACAACACATTTATATAACCAAAATCATCAGGTCTTATGACCATGTTAATTAATTACACCTGTTCATGTAAAAAGGTAAGCATCGACTTTAAGGCACCATTTAAACCTGGTGGTATATGTGTTCTCATTCTCAATATCTAATGCATTCTTTTATTTATTTATTTATTTATTTTATTTTATATTTGTTGACCGGGATAGTCCGACTGGATACATGTCCATTTTCAGTGGAGGCCTGAGGAGAAAAGCTCCAAAGTTAGTTACGTAGGCAAACTTAACATAGTACAAATTAAATACCATTTACAGACTCTGAAGGTTATACAAGCTAAACTTAATATGGGTTAATAGTTAAAACACAAATGAGTTCTATTAACAATAGTATTGGTACACAAGTAAGGCTAATTATTTAGTCAGGCTCGGAGCAAGGACACATGCACTAAGACTTGAAATACTGCTTCAGAGTTTTCTTGAATTGAGATAAGGTAGTTTCTAGGGTAATGTCGACAGGTAGTGAGTTCAAAGTTTTGCCAACAGAGTTGGCAAACAGAGAGTCACCGGCTGAATTGTTGGATTTGACAGTTTGTACTACCAGTCTATTAGATGAGCGCAGTGGTCTGAGGCTGGAGTGGGAATAGATAATGTTTTTCAGTGCCGGTGTATTTTCAGGTTAAGTACTTTATGAGCCACAGTGATTTGGTTATACTGAATCTGCCTGGGTAGTTCAAGCCATCCAAGATTTTTTAGGTATTTACATTGATGTGTTCTGTAAGGCAGGCTAGTGGCAAATCTAGCTATGTTATTATAGCAGCTGGAGAGTTTGTTAAGTTCACTTTTGTTTAACTTGGCAAGTAAAGGTGAGGCATAGAAGAGGGAAGAGAGTAGATGGGAGCGGCTATGGCAATCCTAGCAGGTGGGGTTAGGAATGGCTTTATCCTATATAGTGAGCCCAGTCTTTTATTAATGGTTTTGATAGTTTTATTGATGTGCACATCAAATTTAAGATTGTTATCTACAATAAAGCCTAGAAGTTTCATGTGGGCATCTGGGGAGATTATGGTACCATTATTAGACTTAATGAAGAGAGATAACACCAGGGATCTCTGGGTGGGGGAGAAAAGTAGGAGCTTTGTTTTGTTGGGATTTAATATCAGGCAGCGATCAACAAGCCAATTTTCAACTAAATTAAAAATACTCTGAGTAATTATCTTTAGTTCTGTTTGGCAGGTGGAAGTGCAGATCAACGTGGAGTCGTCTGCATATTGAATGCAGTTAGCTTTTGAGATGACAGTGTGGAGGTCATTAATAAAAATGGAAAACAGAAGAGGTCCCAGAATAGACCCCTGGGGGATACCTAGGGTGCTCGGTAGGAGGTTAGATATTTTGTTATGCCACAAAATAGGCTTGTTGTTGATTGTCCAGATAGGATTGAAACCATTGGAGAGAGTGATTGCCTAAAGACATTGCTGTCAGGGTGTGGATGAGTAGATGGTGGTTAACCATATCAAAAGCCTTTGAGAGATCCAAAAAGAGGATAATTTGTTATTGTTCCTGCTATAGTTTATGGCATTGGCGAAGGTGAGGAGGGCTGTAGTGGTACTATGATGAGGCCTGAAGCCATGCTGAGAGTTGGCCAGTAGGTTGTTCTGGATTAGATAGTGCAGAAGTTGTTTATGGATGCACTTTTCCATAATTTTTGCCAGAGATGACAAGATGGTTATGGGTCTATAATTAGATAATTCAGTAGAGCTACCACCTTTATGGAGGGGAATGACGCAAGATATTTTCCATACAGAGGGAACTGTAGCTTCTGATATGGTCTGATTAATTAGAATGGAAATGAGGTACACTATAGTATCTGTGGCGTTTTGCAAATATTCAGCTGGGGGAAGGTCAGCAGCTAGGGTAGCAGGTTTTAGTTTTTTGATTAGTTTATGAATAAGAGCTGTGGAGACTGGTTGGAAGCTGAAGGAGGGCTGGGTACTAGAAATGGTATTCTGTAAGTAAGAGGAGTTCAGGGGTAGTTGGCTAGCTAGGGCTTGGATAGTCTCGGTGAAGAAACTATTAAAGATGCTGGCGACATCCTCTGGTAGTTTATCAGTAGAGGCTGAGGGAGGTTGAGTGGTGGTTTGACCTGGGTGCAGTACTTTATTAATACCTGCCCAAATCTTTTGAGGGTTATTTTGGTTTCCTTGCTGCAGATGGAAATAGTAGTTTTGTTTAGCTAGTTAAATGGATCATTTTGACTCATTCCTTATCTGCCAAAAATTTAATTTGATCTAGAGGGGCTTTTGTAGCACACCATGTAGCCCATGCTTTATTTCTGACTATTTTTTTTTTATTTGGTATCTTTAAAGAGTCATGGGGCAACTTTTGGTCTGGTCCTAATGGAGCCGGCAGAAGCATGAGAATTTAGGATGGTAAGGAATTTATTATTAAAGTAAGCAACAGCTTCATCAAGGGGCAAGTGTTTTAGGGCAGACCAGTTACATGATTTGAGTTTGTCCTGAAACTTGTTAGGATTAAAGCTCTTATTATTTCTTACTGTTCTATAGAAGGGCTGGTGGGAACTATAGGTTGTGTGTTTACAAATATAGGTGAGAAAGTTGCACAAAACAAACAAAGACAAGGTTCCAGGTTTTTCAGCAGTTTATTAAAAAACAAACACAAGTGCTTTCACAATGATGCTTCTTCAGGTGTATGAGTACAATCTAAGTAACACCATTCTTATACCATTTAAATCCAGTCACATGATTAACCATTCAAACTCTTAAAGGTAAAAACTACATTAAAAACATAGTATCCCTTTCATCTACGTAATGGCCTTTTTCTGAGTATAGCTCTTAAGGATACATGGTCATTAAGACCATGTCCCTTATCTGCTCTCAATCTCACAATCCATTTTGCCTCCAGTGCTTCAGTTCTACATCTAATGTCACCTCCTATTGGATTCTCTAGAGATTTCCCCAAAACTACAAATTTAAATGAATGCTGTTCTGTAGTTTGTTTAACATGTTTTGCTAGTGCATTAAATGTACTTTTTTTCCTAAAGTGGTAAAAATGCTCTCTCACACTGTCCTTAAGCTGTCTGTCCATTTTGCCACCATAGAATTTATTACATACTTGGCATACAGCAAGGTACACTACATGCGAACTGTCACATGTTGCACTGGGCCTGATATTAAACAGTTCCCCTGTGTCCGGATGTCTAAAAACTAGCTTATCTTTTGCCATGTATATGCACACCTGGCATTTCCCACAAAGTCTAGTCCCTATATTGTTTATAGATGCTACAAAGTCTCTTGGGTTACAAAGCCTTCTCTTCAAACTTTTTTTATTCTTAAAGGAGAATTGTGGTTTCAAATGTATGTACCTACTCATTTGTGTATCAGTTGTCAATACACTCTAATGCTTATTAATAATTTCCATGTATTGTCTTCTGTCCCTAGAATAACTAAGACATACGTTAAGTTTATTAAATGGATGTCTGTTTCTTACAACAGGGGTATGATTCTCATCTACATCTGAAAAGTAAGGCTTAGCTCTCGTCTGTCTCAGCCTCATTATTTGCATCCTATTTTGCTGTATAGTTTGAGTCATAACCCCTTTCCATTAGTTCAACTACTGTCTTATCTGCTTGCTGTGTAAAATCATTTTCATTGGCATTCAATCTAGATGCTCTGCAGCACTGGTTTTGTATCACGTTCCTAAATATAAATTTAGGATGCATGCTTTCACTACTCAATAAATTATTAACATGACAGCCGTTCCTATATAACTTAATACTAAGTTGATCATTCTCTCCTTTAAAAATAGTAACATCCAAAAAATTCACTTCACTAACAGATCAGTTTAATGTGAATTTAAGGAACTGTGTAGTTTGATTCATAAACTCAACAAAAGCCATTAATGCATCTACTGTCCCATCCCATAAAATAAAGAGGTTATCCACAAACCTCTGAAAAAATAAAATTTTGTTCTGAAAAGGACTTTTAAGTAAATTCTCTACCTCCCATTCGGCCAATACTGCATTGGCATAACTGTTGACGCACGACGATCCCATAGCAACACCATTGCACTGCCACTAAATGTTATTCTTGAACATGAATATATTATTCTCCATAACTAACTTTAGAAGTACTTGCATTTGTTGTATTTTCAACAACGTAAAATTTGAGTTTTTCCTCCATGATTCTACTGACACTACTAATTCCTGCTTCATTCGGTATTACTGTGAACAATGACACTACATCTAGTGTAGCCAAAATGCAATTTCCAGGTATCATTACCTTCTTCGAAAAAATCACATAGATCCCTGACAAAATGTTCTGTGTCCTTCAATATATGTTCAGTCTCACTAATCAGTGGACGAAGATGCTTGTCTAAATATATCAATATTGGTTCAGTGCACCAGTTTTGTCCAGCCAAAATTGGCCTCATGGGGGGATTTTGTAGGCTTTTATGTACTTTAGGTGACTCCTGTATTATGGGAATCATGGGGTTGGGCATTAAGAAATACCTGTATAAATTCTCATCAATAATATTATTCAATACAAGTTCATTCAAATTATGTTGTACCTTATCTATCATATTCTTCACTTGTATGGGTGTAATAACCTGATAAAATCTTTGATCTTTCAACACGTCAAACATAGCATTGTCATAAGCTAGTCTGTCCATCACTACAACCTGGTCCCCTTTGTCAGCTGGTCTTATCATAATGTTACAATTATGTTGCAATCTAATCATAGCTTCATATTGATGTTTGTTCAAATTATATTGCTTGTTTTTCTGTCCTCAAACATTCTGTGAATAGTACAGCTTATATGCATCATCAATGCAAAGTTGTTCAAATGCATTCACTAAAGAATTTTGTTTAGGAACATATAAACTAGGTTTTCTAAACATAAAATTAGCATCATCTTTGTTTCCATCGAACACAGATTTTAACATAAGGTTGCGTGTAAACATTTTGGTATCAAACACTATTTCAGTAATATTAGTGTCCTCTGTAGGAATAAACGACAGGCCTTTTTTCAAAATGTTAAACTCTTCCTGTGACAAATTGTATGTAGACAAATTAACTACTAGTTCTTTTTGTTCAAAAAAAGCTTTCTTTATTGTATAGGGACTCACCGAGCCTCCCTGATGTTTCCTTTTGGTTCTGGTATTGCTCCGTCCTCTTTGAGTTCCGTTGTACTGGTCCCTGCCTCCCCTGTTTGCTGACCTCTCTCTGGTCGGAAGTGAAAAATTCAATGAGGGTGGGCCTAAAGTTTGTAAAAAAGACAAAGAGGAGGAAGATAGCCGATTGCTATCTTCACTAATCCCAGGAACAACTCCATTAGATTCATGATGCACTTCTGCAGTCGTAGTGAATGTTTTTCTTCTCGCACCCAACTGTTCAGTTGGTGCCATCATAACAGGAGTGATGTCAGGGTGTTTACTCATCTGGGATTGGTTAACAGCCGTTTGCTGAATCACATTCGCCCCTGGATTGGCTGAATTGAATTTAGCAGTCTCTAAATTGTTAGAGGCTTCTGGATTTACAGTTCCCCTATGTAAAATATTCTACGTTTCACCCTGAGAATACCTAGGCCACGGGAAGACATTGCCTAATGTAAAATCTCCATGGTCTCTCTTCAATTTCTTAAGCTTAATTTGTAGCAACTTCCTAGAATAGCCCGATGCATTTTTAATAGTTTCCCTCAAATGTTTGCCCAATAAATCTGGCCCATATCGCTCATATAATTGAGTGTTTTTGGACTTAACATCATCAAGTATTTGTATTGTTTCCCTCTCTGCTGATGCGACAAGCAATTTCATATAGCCCACGCCAGTATTGAGATTTAGTTTTTGCCAGTCGCTAAGGAGAGCAGAATCGCAGTTAATTTGGGCAGGCATTTTTAATACCCTTAAACCACATGGCACTATTTCTTCTTTTATACAAATCTCTAGGTGAAACTTCTCATATTGTGTTCTTTTTAACTTAAATAAGTCCTTTTCCAGTAGTAAAATATCACAGCTTGTGTTTGTTTTTTATTAAACTGCAGAGAAACCTGGAGCCTTGCCTTTGTTTGTTTTCTGCAATTAGACTTCTTTACTTGTACAAAGGCACCTGGATATTGTGGGGATATATTTTTTGACTTGTATAGGTGAGAAAGTGATCACTGAGGTCATTGGGAATGGTCCCTGATGTATACATTTAGGGGTGGCTGTTGATTAGTATTCAGTCTAGTATACTTTCTTTCTGATTAAGTTTGCCTACCCTGGTGGAGGTGGATATGACCTGCGTGAACCCATGCAGGTTTACATGGGTGGTAGGAGATTGTGAAGAGCAGGTATTCCAGTCAATGTTAAAATCTCCAAGTACTATGGTTTCTTGTGGGTAGTTATTAGCTAACCAGCGGAGGATGTCTTCTAGGGTATCGGCATTGTTCCCCGGGGGAATGCACAAGCACACAATATTCATACATTTGTTTTTGTCACTTTGGAATTTGGTAGAAATTATTTCTGCTTTATTGACATGAGGTGGTTGCATGGGGTCTGTGGTAACATTTAGTGTAGACTTGTAGAGTACAGCTACCCCACCTCCCTTCTTAGTAGTGCGGTCAAGTCTAAGTATATTATACCCAGGTGGTAAAACTTCATTATCTGAGGTTGATGGTTTTAGCCAGGTTTCAGTGAGGCACAGTATATCAGGGAGTGGACTTGTAGGAGGGCATGTAAGTTATGTACTTTGTTATTTATGCTTCTAATATTTAAATGGCAGAACAGGAGGGAGTTGAGGGACCTATTTATAGATAGTGAATTGGTAGTGTTATTAGCATATGGGGTTGAACTATCTAGAGTGGTAGGGCCAGGGTTCGGGTGGATATCTCCATCCTTTGTAAGGTTATAGTTTAAGTTTACAATATGCTTCAGGAATTTGTTTATGTCTTTGATAATATTTAGCTTTAGAGCTGATGTATCTAGATTTAATAGGCTGATGGTGTACTACATTACATTACATTACTTTGTTTTCTGTTAAAAGTTTAATATCCCCACCTCTTAAGGGCATAAAAATCACTTTTAAAATTAAAAACTTAAAGCGATGAGCATCTCCTTTATCCTGTATATGCTTATATAAAGCATTGGTCATGACCTTACTCTTAATATCAGAACAATGGTCACTTATACATTCTCTAAGCTTCCTGTTTGCCTTGCCAATGTAATAACAGTCACGTATTTCACATTTAGCCATGTAAACAACATTTTGGGTGTTACAATTACCATAAGCTTGTAAATAAAAATCAAGACCTGTAACAGGATGCAAGATGCATTGGTTGAAGTGTTACAAGTCTGTAACTTGTTATTTGCAACTTGTTATTTGTACTCATTATAAATCTCTTATGTCCATATGTGGAGCTTTTCTCCCCGGGCCTCTGCTGAAAATGGAAATATATCCAGTCAGACTAGCCCGGTTAACAAATGTAAAATAAATAAAATAAAAATAAAATAAAAATAAATAAAGGATCTTTGCCTGTATATACATTTACAATAATTACAACAGTTGCAGCTATATGTGCCCCGTTTATTACTCAGGACATTAAAATAACTTTTGGATTGTTCCTTATAACATAGAACCTGCTTAAGTGTAGTACTTCGCTGATATCCAAAAGAGTGTTTTTCGGATATAACATGCTGTAATTCACTTATATCATGTAAAATAAACTAATGCCTGTTTATGATCTGCTTAACCATCTGAGTGTTCCTATTAATTGTTAAAATACAACTAACATCCTGCTTGTAACTCCTGTTCGTATCCCCAACAGTAGAACCTGCTTGTTGAAAAACTGGTATGGTAGAAGTGAAATGGGTCTGTTTCACTTATCTTAATGCTGATTCAGTTTCTTTCTTAAAATAACCATGTTTACAAAAATCAGTAGCCATATTTTCTAGTTGCTTGTCCATAGTAATATCAACTGTGTTAAGCCTTGCTACCCTCTGCATTTGGTTTTTCACTATATTCCTAAAATAAAAGGAGAATGCAGGCTGGTACGATGTATTCCTTTTTACTGCTTTCCTATATAACTCAGTTACAACATTGCCAGCTGCATCCTTGAGTAGCCTCACATCCAAAGCAGCAGAGAGACAAAAGAGAGACTTTGGAGTGATTAAGTATCATTTTTCTGCATTTTCTTGTTGCCTTTAGCGAAGTCTGCCTAAAACTCTGATTTTTTTAGAGTTTCTGTTATTTAAAAAGCTTGTTTTAGCTACATATTGTACTTATTTTACTACCTGCAATTTAACAAAGTATTTTTTGTGTTTAAATTGCCTGTTTAACTGTTGTAGTCTACACACTCAAGTGTGATAGCCATTTCTGTGCATTTAAAGTGTTTTTTTTATTGTATCTGCTTTATTTTCTGAACAATATATATATACCTTTCTAAGCTAGTATAGTCCAATTTTCAGGTTAGTGCTGAATTCAGAGCTGTGTTACAAGTTTCTGTGTTTACCCATACCTTACTTGGATAGAAGGAAGATGTTCATCGTGTTTCACTGTTGCAGTCATCACATTTGGGTTATCTGCTTGCAGTAGCCCTCAGTCGGCCTGATTATCAAAGTCTTGGGTCCTGCTTCGGATGCTGTCTCATCTTCCATGACGTCAGGTAGGCAGGGATATAAATCATGCAGCTGACGACATTACATCAGTCTTTCTTGCCGTGCGGTGCCCGAAGCAGAAGCAGTTCGCAAGTGCCGGTCGGCCGACTCCTGAAATTTTCGTTTTCGAGTTTCAGAACCAAAGTCTTCAACTAATCTAAGTATCCCGTTGGGGAAACTTTTTCTTGCTCTAAACCGGTCAGTAAAAGTCAATAATCGTATTTCTTGTGGAAAGTAAATACCTCATAAAAATTTTCATTCGTACCTTATTCCTTGCCTGGGCCCTGACCACGATGTATATTGCTGAGAGTTTTGTGCCTTATTTAAACAACAAACTATTTGTTGTCGGTATATTTATGCTTCTAAATATTTTGGTACTCGGTTCAATTATCCAGATATGGCTTCTGTAAGCCGCCCGACTATTGACATTCCAAAAAATGCAAAGATAAAGACCTAGACAGACTGTATAGGTCCAAAGCTGACGACGACGCTTCTCCTAAGCTAGTTGCCAGTTCGCCGGTACTCAGTGAGGTGCTTTCGCAGCCCCTTATACCAGCTACTTCAGATTCGCAGGCCTCTACTGAGACCCATTCGGAGTCTGGTATGCCACGAGATGCTTCAACTGTGGAACCTGTGGATGTCTCTACCTTGGATGGGTCCAGAGCCGCTGTGCAGGCACTGGCTTCTGAGGGTGTATTCAGGCCTACTGACTTGCATATTAAACCAACGCCATCTTCTTCTTCAAGGCCTAAAGCTCGATCCATGCCTAGAAAACCAATGCCCAGACCGCATGGTCAGGCCTCTATGTCTAAAAAACAAATGATAAGAATGGCTGAAGACCTTATTACTTTAATCAGGGGAAGCCAACCTTCCCCCTCTAAGAGACCTAGGACTGAGTTTGCTTATGATTCTTCTGATCAGGATTCTGAAATTTCTGTTTCCTCTGATGACCAGGATTTACCCTTATCTACCTATGAGGATTCTGATGCAGAAGACTCTATTCCCTCTGCTTCCTCTCCAGAGGATTTCTCTTTTAGTGAAACCTTGCATACTCTTAGGGAGCATTTTCGCTGGGAAAGCCAGGATTACTCTGACTCTAAAAAGATACTTAGGGATTTCTTACTCCTGCCCCAACACAGGCCTTTAGTTATCCCCCCTGTACTGGACATTGTTGATGATGCCTTTTCGGAATCTAGCTTGGCCCCTGACTCTTTACCTACTGCTCCCAGAAAACCTGATAGATATTACAGGGTTCCTGACTCTCACAAGTTCCTCTTTAAAAATCCTACTGTGGATCATGAGACTATTTCACAGGGACCCAAGGGCTTTAAGGCTACTACTGCCAAAAATCCTACTCCCTCTGACAGAGATTCCAGGGCGCTGGATAGATGGGGTAAGAAGGTATACACTTCCGCAACCTTGGCCTTTAGGGCCTTAAACTGCCAGTTTCTTATGTTAAAGTATCAACAGCATATTATTGGATTGCTTAAACAGAAAATTATGTTGATTCCTGGCTGTGCTGAAAATAAAGATTTACAGGATTTAGTGCATTCTGTTGAAAAACATACTTTGCAATGTGGTTTTGATTCATTAGAGGCATCTTGCAGGGCTGCTGTCACTGGGTCTGTACTTAGAAGGCATGCTTGGCTTAAGGAGCAATCTTTGCCAGATCATGTTAAAGCTAAATTGCTGGATGCTCCTTAAACCAAGACCACCTTTTTGGCAACAAATCAGAAGAAGTACTTAAAAAGATGGAGGAAAAAGCTCTAAATCTATGCAAACTGTTAAAGATTTCCTGCAAGTACAGCCTCCCAGATTTAGTAGGTATTGGCCCTCTAAGAATTGGTCCTTTCCTGCCTCTTCCAGGCCTTCTCAGTCCAAACCCAGAACTAGCAAAACACCCAGGTTTCAGTCCCAAGGTACTCACAGGATTAAGCAGTGGGGGGCTTCCCACTTCCAAAGCAGGGAATAGTAAGACCCCCATGGTAAACTGTCTCAATGACTTAACTTTAAACCTTCCAAGCCATGCACAACTGACTGTTCCTTTAGGGGGGAAGATTGCCCTGCAGGCAAAAATTGGAAATTCATTACCCAGGACAAATGGGTTTTAAATATAGTTTCCCAAGGATACAGACTCCACTTCCACTATTTACCAACCCCAAATGGTTGGCCAGATCTGCCCCCAAATCAGTGGGCAGAGGCTCAAAAGCAAGTTGTCTCTCTTTTAAGCATCAGGGCTATTCAACCTGTCCCAGACGAAGAATGGGGACAAGGTTTCTACTCAAGACTTTTTCTGGTACCCAGAAAAGACAATTCCTGGCGTCCTATCCTGGACCTGTCTATTCTAAACACATTTTTGGTGATCCCAAAATTCAAGATGCTAACTCTTCATCAGCTGCTTCCTATGCTAGGCAAAGATGCCTGGTTGGCAACACTGGATTTAAAGGAAGCCTACCTGTACATCCCAATAAGGGAATCTTGCAGAAGATACCTACGCTTCAAAGCAGGCTACATGCACTATCAGTTCTCTGCACTGCCCTTTGGCTTATCTACTGCACCCAAGGTATTCACAAAGTGCCTAGCTCCAGTCATTGCATTTTGCAGGCAAAGAAATATTCAAATATACCCATGCCTGGACGATTGTCTAATTCAGGCAGAAAGCCAGGGCATACTATTAAATCATCTGGCATTTGTAAGGAAATTGTTAACTTCTCTGGGGGTACACCATAAACGAAAAGAAATCACATCTTGTACACTGCCAACAAATTGTATTCCTGGGAGCAAGCTTCAATACAACTTCCCAGATGGACAACCTTACACCAGAGAAATAAGTTCATTTGACAGCCTACTTCAAACTACTGGCCACAAAGATCCAGCTATCTGCAAGGAAAATACTGCAAACCCTGGGGTTCATGGCCTCCTGCATTCTACTAATTCCATATGCAAGACTGCATATGAGGAAACTACAATGGTATCTAAAAATCCCATGGTGTCAACATTCTCAGGATCTAGAATCAATGATTCCTATCATACCTTGTCTACAGATAGAGTTCCTTTCGTTGGCAGAGGCCCGCCACCAAAACAAGGGACTGCCATTCACTCTACCACCTGACCCCCAAACCCTAACAACTGATGCATCAGACTATGCATGGGGGGCTCACTTGGCAGGGAAGTGCATTCAGGTCAAATGAAACCCAAGTCAAATGCACCTGCATATCAATCAAAAAGAAATGTTAGCTGTACAGAATGTTCTGAGAGCCTTCAAGGACCACATTCTTCCAGGACAATTATTGGTAAAGACGGACAACACCACTGTTATGTGGTACATAAACAAGCAGGGAGAAACCCACTCATATCCTCTCTGCAGACTAGCCATGGCTCTGTGGAACACAGCCTTGAGCTACCAAGTGCACCTACAGGCTCAGTTCCTCCCAGGAAAGCTAAATACACTGGCAGATGACCTAAGCAGAAATCTCATGGACCCACATGAGTGGAAACTGGAACCAAAGATATTCAACATGTTGAGAAACAAATGGGTGAGCCCAGAGATAGACCAGTTTGCCTCCCCCCAGAACTACCAATTGGACAAATTCTGCACAAGGACTCCCCACAAACAAGCTTGGAAAGTGGATGCTTTGTCCTTCACCTGGAAAAAACTATTAGTTTATGCCTTTCCCCCACTACCTCTCCTCTCCAAGGAACTGCTAAAGATCAAACAGGACAAACCAAGGACAATATTGATTGCACCAGACTGGCCACGCCAACACTGGTACCCCCACCTGCCCTGTTGTCCCAGCAGGAGGGCCAGATTCTTCACCCACAGCTTCAAACTCTGAACCTGGCAGCCTGGCTAATTGCCTGATCTCTCTGTTACCATCCATAGGTTCATAGGTTCATAGGTTCATAGGTTCATACTAGGCTATCTGCCCTAGGGCATTTATAAGCCTAGCCAGAGTTGTGTGGCTTTCACCACCCCTTAGGTTGAAGAATACTATACCCATTAGTTTGCCGTGCCTCTGTCCAGCAGTGATACAGAGATGATCCCCGGGGTAAACCTACGATCTCCCATCCACTGGTCAAGATTCCTCTTGAACAGAGCCAGCGAGGTGCTCTGTCTCACATGGACCGGGATTCTGTTCCACAGCATAGGAAGTCTCTGGGTGATGAATCTGTCCCTCCAGCACATCCTGTTTATATCCGTGTTGAGGTTTAAGTCTCTTGCTCTTGTGGCTCTGGTGGATTTGGATTTTTTGAGGTGGAGCATGTCCATTAATTCCGGGTTGGACATGGCCTTGTATGTCAGGCACAGGTCACCTCTGAGCAGACGGTATGCAACTGAATAGAACTGGAGTTTCTTCAGTCGGGGAGCATATGGCATATTTTTGAGCCCCTTTATCCTTTTGGTGAGGAACTTTTGGGGTCTTTCCAATTGCTGCAGGTGTCGGGTAAGATACATTCCGAATGGGGCATTGTACTCAATCATTGGTCTGATAAGTGAAGAGTACAGGGGAACAATGACCTCCCTTGATCTGGATGTGAATCTCTTCATAATCAGGTGGGCAATGTAGAAGGTCCTCCTAACCACTTTGGCAATGTGAGTGTCAAAAGAAAGGTTACTGTCAACTTGGGTCCCCAGGTTCCTGATAACCTCTTCTGTGCTTAATGGATTGCCACCTATGTGGTAACTTGGGGTTACCTTGTTTTTACCAAAGGGTATGACTATACACTTTTTGGCGTTTAGCTTAAGGCCATGGCTCTGGCACCAGTTATCCATTTCTATGAGACCTCTCTGAAGGATATCTGTGTCTGATAGATTTTCAACTATGGCGCCCAGTTTGCAGTCATCTGCAAACTTTGTCAGCCACAATCCTCCTATGTTTGCCTGCACTTCTGAAAAGTAGATGCCGAACAAGAGGGGGCCCAGGGCTGAGCCCTGTGGGACACCGCTTGTGACCGGCTTGGAGTCTGACATGGCGCCAGCAACTCTAACTCTGTGGGTTCTGTCCTTGAGCCAGTTTGCAACCCATCTTGTGACATATGGGTTTACATTTAAGCTGGTGAGCTTTTCTATGATACCCGAGTGGGGTATTGTGTCGAAAGCTTTTGCAAGGTCAAGGTAGGCTGTGTGAACTGCCTTACCCTCATCAATGGCCTTGGTGACTGTTTCAAAAAAGTCGACCAAGTTCAAGAGGCATGATCTGCCCTTGACAAAGCCGAATTGGGTAGGATCCAATGTCTGTAGGTCCCCTATGTCTTTATTTATGAGTTCCATTATGATCCTCTCCATAGCTTTGCAGACCAGGCTTGTTAAGCTTATGGGGCGGTAATTACCAGGGCCCATAGAAGCACCGCCTTTGTGGAGTGGGACCACAGTTGCCGTACGCCACTCTTTGGGTACGTATCCTGTGGTAAGGCTAAGATTAAACAGTAGCCTTATGTGTGGGTTTAGTTCCTCATTGAGTTCATGTAGCACACAGCCGGGGACACCATCCGGTCCCATTGATACTGTGTTTTTAGCTTTAGAGAGAGCAGCTCTCACCTGGGCATTTGAGATGATTGGGAGGCTACACTCTGCTGGGATAGATATTTCTCCTTTTGGGGGGGAGAGAGGGGAGAAATTTTCACTGAACCTGTCTGCCAGTATGTTTGCAATGTCTGTGGGTTCAGTGATTTTTGTATCATTTTGGACTAATTCTGAGCATATCTGGGAGTTTCCACCCAGATTTCTAACATAGCTAAAGAAGGCCTTATGATTGTCTTTTGAGTCCTTGGCGATTTTTCTCTCAAAGTTGGCCTTGGATGATTTTATGAGTGATCGTAGTTTTTTACTAGTATTGATCAGAGATGTCTTCCCTTTTAGGGATTTTGCTCTATCTTGTAGTAGCTTTCTCCTCTTGTTGTAAAGTTTGTTTATGGCTGGGGTCCACCAGATCGGCTTGCCTTTGGTGGAAAGGGTCTTGATTTTATTTGGGATTGCTTGATCCATGCAATCCTGGAGGTGCTCGTAGAAAGCATTTGTAAGGGATTCAGCAGCGTGGGTTGTGGTTTCCAATGGCTCAGGGGCCTTGAAGGATACCACACCAGTCTTAAGAAGTGTGAAGTTGGCTTTTGAGAAGTTCTTCACTGTGGTCATTTTTGTTGGGGGTGGGGGCGGGATGTGGATCTCCAGTGAGATTAGTTTATGGTCTGATCTCACCAATGAGGGATATACTTCCGGTGTGGAGCATTTTGTCCCCATGTTTGTGATGATCAGGTCTGGTATATTTTCGCCTCTTGTGGGAATGGTGACGAGTTGTTCCATAGCATTTGAGTGTATGAACTCCAGGAACCTTTGGGCTAGGGTATTGGAGCTTGAGTAATGGTCCCAGTCTATGTTTGGGTAGTTGAAGTCACCCAATATGATGATGTTTGGAGAGACATTTATACTCTCCAGTGTCTTCAGGAAGGCTGTGTGGGGTTCCTGAGTTTGAGAGGGTGGCCTGTAACATGCTACAAACTGTAGAGCAGTTTTGCCTATGGTTAATTGCACCTGAATGGTCTCTGATGCTTCGTGAGTTGCCACCAGCCTGGAGGTGTGGGTATCCTTGATGAATATGGATACACCCCCTCCTTTTGTGGTACGGTCTGGGTTTTGTGGCCAGAACGCATGATATGAGGTAAAACCTGATAGTGTCGGGGTGCTCTCAGGAGCCTTGAACCAGGTTTCAGTCACAGCACAGACATCAATGTTCTCCATACTGAGGAGGGCTTCGAGGGTGTGCATCTTGAGATTTAGACTTCTGGCATTGAGCAGCATTACCCTTAGTTTTTTTCCATTATTGTTTTCTAGGGCGGTGGGTTTAGAATTTGAGCCTTGTCTAAAAAAGGCACTATGGGGTGGCAAGAGCCTTTGCCAATATCCGAAACCCAGGGTGACAGGTGCAAGCCGTCCCTTGAGCAGCGTGGCTTGTCAAGCATGTCATTCCAGGCAGACAGACATTGGATCCTTAGAATGACACCAGAAATTAAGCCAATTATTAAAACTGATCATTTTGTCTCTGTATTGTGGCATCATTCTTGGTGAAGGTAGGATACTGCTCAGGGTCAGGGTCATACCAGCCTGGGCTACATAATCTGAGAGCTCCTTTATGTCTCTTTTCATGTAGTCCAGGGAGGTACGTCTCAGGTCATTCACACCGGCATGGACAATGACTAAGTCATACTTGTACTTGCTGTGGAGTGACCTGAGTGCTTGTGTTATGTGGCGGATTCTAGCGCCCGACAGGCAGCTTACTGTGACCCTCTCCTTGTTCAGTCTGGTGAGTGGGACGTCAGTGTGTCTGACTATGGAGTCACCTATGACAAGCGTGTCTGGCATTGTGTTTGGCCTTAAGGGCTGTGACTGATTTGCACACTGACTTTGTGATCTATGTATTGCTTGTGTTATGTCATGAGGTGGCAGTTGTTTGGGTGTCTGCTTTGGAGGCCTCTGCTGTTTTGGTAGATTTTTGATCAGTACCTCCGAGTATGTCTTTGTGTGTTTATGTGTTTGATTTGTAGTTGTGATAGTTCTATGTGAGACTGGGTTTATGGTGTGTGTGGTTACCTTCTCCTCCTGTCTGGTTTTGCCAGTCCCGAGTTGAGAGAGCTCAGCCTCCAGTTTGGCTATATAGTTGCATCTCTCACATGTATTTGTGTTTTGTGGGAGGAGGAGAGGGTTGTCTGTGTACATGAGGCAATTGTAACATTGCCTCAATATTCCCAGATTCACCAGCTGAGCAGGAGAGGACGCTAGCAATTGACCCTTTGACATGCTAGAATAAATGAAAAAGTTTGCTGTGTAACTGAGTCAGAAAGGACCTATAGGGAAGTGGGTACTCAAGGGGGTTTTAAGCTAGTGAAGTACTTTGTATAATGTAGAAGTGCTTTGCCTGACTAAAAAATGCTTTAGGAACGAGTGCTGAGCTTTACAGATAGAGAATAGACTGTTTAGATTACAAGTAGAGCAGTTTTAAGGGAAAAAAATGAAGAGCAGACTTTACGGAGCCAGAAATAGTTTAACCTTGTTTAGCCGGCGCTGCCCGGTGGTGCTCTAGTGGCAACTCCGCGCCAAATGCAGAAAAGGCAATAAGTCAGTAGTACAGGGCAGCACACTTTAGTGGGCAGCCAAACAATTAAATTAAACAGCAAACAAACACTTTTCGACTTGAATTAGACTAATTTCGACTAAAAGTGCAGATAATAAAAAATGCAGTAAATAACTATGAAAACAGTTAAAGCTTGCTCTAGGTAAGCAGTAGAAGGTAAAACAAATATAAAAAACAGCAGGATACTTAATCAGGAAAGCAGTCGCTTTTTTTCAGTTCTCCGCAGCCAGGAAGACTCAACAGGACCACGTGGAGCTGTGTCTGAGCAATATGGCTTCAAAAAAAAATGCCAGAGACAGATTTTAACCAGGGAACTTCGAAAGAGCTAGAAATGATCCAAAATGACCAATTACTACAGCTTCTTGTGCTGAGGTCACTTCCCTCAATGACAGGTAGGCTATTCAAGGCTCCCCACTCCCACTGGTGAGCTAAGAAACTTCCTTCTATCCAAGCAAGGCAATGGACAACACAGGAACTACAACACAGCCCAGGATACAGCAAGGCCTGTAAACTGGTCTAACTAGTTTAGGAGAGGCAGGAAAACAAGGAATATTTTTTTGTTTTTTTTGCTTTTAAATAGAAACACACAGAAATGCAGAAAAGGCAATAAGTCAGTAGTACAGGCTAGCACACTTTAGTGGGCAGCCAAACAATTAAATTAAACAGCAAACAAACACTTTTCAACTTGAATTAGACTAATTTCGACTAAAATGTACTTTTAAGTGCAGATAATAAAAATGCAGTAAATAACTATGAAAACAGTTAAAGCTTGCTCTAGGTAAGCAGTAGAAGGTAAAACAAATATAAAAACAGCAGGATACTTAATCAGGAAAGCAGTCGCTTTTTTTTTCAGTTCTCTGTAGCCAGGAAGACTCAACAGGACCACGTGGAGCTGTGTCTGAGCAATATGGCTTCAAAAAAATGCCAGAGGCAGATTTTAACCAGGGAGCTTCAAAAGAGCTAGAAATGGTCCAAAATGACCAATTACTACAGCTTCTTGTGCTGAGGTCACTTCCCTCAAGGACAGGTAGGCTATTCAAGGCTCCCCACTCCCACTGGTGAACTAAGAAACTTCCTTCTATCCAAGTAAGGCAATGGACAACACAGGAACTACAACACAGCCCAGGATACAGCAAGGCCTGTAAACTGGTCTAACTAGTTTAGGAGAGGCAGGAAAACAAGGAATATTTTTTTTTTTTTGTTTTTAAATAGAAACACACAGAAATGCAGAAAAGGCAATAAGTCAGTAGTACAGGCTAGCATACTTTAGTGGGCAGTCAAACAATTAAATTAAACAGCAAACAAACATTTTTCAACTTGAATTAGACTAATTTCGACTAAAATGTACTTTTAAGTGCAGATAATAAAAAATGCAGTAAATAACTATAACAACAGTTAAAGCTTGCTCTAGGTAAGCAGTAGAAGGTAAAACAAATATAAAAAACAGCAGGATACTTAATCAGGAAGGCAGTCACTTTTATTCAGTTCTCTGTAGCCAGGAAGACTCAACAGGACCACGTGGAGCTGTGTCTGAGCAATATGGCCAGTAAGCCAGTCATAGATGTCATGCTGGAGGCAAGGAGGCCTAGTACGGCCTAGTACGGCCTAGTACGGCCAGTAAGCGGCCTAGTATGGCCTAATACGGCCTAGTACGGCCAGTAAGCAAGTCATAGATGTCATGCTGGAGGCAAGGAGGCCTAGTACTAGAAAATCCTATGCTGAAAAATGGAAAAGATTCTGTTCCTGAAGCCAAACTCAGGGGATGAGAACAGCAGCACCCAATTTACCTCAGATTCTTCAATACTTAACTGAGATGCTTCACAAAAGCCTTTCCTTTTCCTCCATTAAAATTCATGCCTCAGCCATTTTAGCTCATTACAATACAGAACCACCCCTCTTCTCTCATCCAATGCTGAAGCAGTTCCTCAGAGGGGCCAAAAACTTAAGGCCACCCAGGAGAGCCCTTACTCCAGCCTGGGACCTTAACTTTGTACTGGAAAAGCTCACTTTATCTCCCTTTGAGCCAGCTGCAAATGCAGAGTTGAAATTCCTTTCTTGGAAAACAGCCTTCATTCTAGCCATCACTTCAGCAAGAAAGGTATCTGAATTACAGGCTCTCATGGCAGTGGAGCCTTTCATCATCTTTCATGCGAACAAGGAGTCCCTCAGGACCAATCTCTCCTTCATGCCCAAGGTGATATCCAGTGTGGCCCTTAATCAGTCCATTCATTTGCCAACCTTCTTCTCTAATCCACAGAACAAAGGGGAACGAATACTGCACTCATTGGACATACACAGACAACATAGATTTTACTTAGACAGAACTAAACCTCTCAGGAAATCTGAACAGCTACTGGTTGCATTTGCTGCAGGGGCAGAGGGGAAGGCCATTTCAAAGCAAACCATTTCTAAGTGGATAGGCCACTGCATTCATTTCTGCTATAAGCAGCATGGAAAACTTACCCCACAAGGGATAAGATCACATTCAACCAGGGCTGCATATACCTCTACAGCCTTTCTCAGAGGTGTCCCTACCAGGGACATCCTAGAAGCTGTTACCTGAAGTTCTATACATACCTTCACCAAGCATTACCACTTGCCAATTTTTTCTAAATCCAGAGCTGGCTTTGCCACTGCAGTCTTGCAGGGCCTTATAGCAAGTCCTAATGCTCTCTAATTACCTCCTCCCATCTTTAGCTTTGGGAATCTACCCAAATGTGATCACTGCAACAGTGAAACATGAAGAACATAGTACAGTTGTGTACACTCACCATAAATGTAGATGTTCGAGTGTATTCACTGTTGCAGTCCTGGTTACCCTCCCTCCAGCCCCCTGACTTCTTTTGACTATACATCTATTCTTGTTTGCTATGCTTAAAGCTTTTTGGTGTATTTGCTTTTTTGTTGGAGGTGTAACCTTATATATATAATTGCTTCCCATTATGGGGGCACCTGACATCTGGGGCAAGAAAAACTGATGTAATGGCATTGGCTGCATGCTTTATACCCCTGACTACCTGACGTTATGGAAGATGAGACAGCATTCAACACAGGACCCAAGACTTTGATAATCAGACCGACTGAGGGCTACTGCAAGCAGATAACCAAACATGATGACTGCAACAGTGAATACACTTGAACATCTACATTTATGGTAAGTGTACACAAATGTACTTTTCTCTGTTCACCTGTGAGAGAGGGGAGCTTTGAGAAGCATATCTGTCCCTGGAGGAGTGGTTTAAGCCCAGAAATAAGTAGTTTATTGGCCATTTTGGGCTAATTTCTATCTCTTTCATTTCCTTGCTATAAGACCCGAATTTTCACGGTTTTGTGCGGTTAGCTGGGGTATAACTATTCCTGGCTCCACAAAGTCTACTCTTCAATTTTTCCCTTGGAACTAGACAAACTTTCAACTTAAGCACTAAAACCATTCACTTCTCATCCCGGCACTTACTCAAAACTCATAGCAAGCACTAATAAACCTTTGCACTAGACCCCCCTATACTGCAGAGAAGGACAAGGTTCTCTATTCGACCTTACTAGTCAATCAGTAAAACAGTTCACTGTACCTATCCAGACATGTCCAAAGGGCAGTTTTAGGTGTATTCCCTGGTCCAACTGGTGAATCTAGGCATTCTGAGGCAATGTTACAACTGCCTCATGTACACAGACAACCCTCTCCTCCCACCACCAAACACTAATACATGCGAGAGATGCAATTATACAGCCAAACTAGAGGCAAAGCTCTCTCAACCCAAGACTGGACCAGGCAGTCAAGAGGAGAAGGGAATTACTTGCATCACACCACCGGTCTCACAAAGACCCGCGAAACCAGCACCAGCAAAAAACACACATAAATACATGAAAACATACTTGGAGACTCTAACTAAAAATCTGAAAAAGCAACAGAGACCTCCAAAGCAGACATCCAAGCAACTTCCACCCCCCCCCAACACAAACCATGAAACAAATACTTCACAAAACCAGTGTGACACACAATGACAGCCCTTAAGGCAAAATAACATAACCAATACACTAGTAATAGGTGACTCAATGTCAGGCACACTGACATCCCACTCACTAGGCTAGACAAGGAGAAGGTTACTGTTTGCTGCCTGTCGGGTGCCAGGATCTGCCACATAACACAAGTGCTCAGGTCACTCCAGAACAAGTACAAATATGACTCTGTCATTGCCCATGTTGGTGTGAATGACCTGAGCCATACCTCACTGGACTACATGAAAAGAGATCATGTAGCCCAGACCAGTATGACCCTGACCCTGAGTAGCATTCTGCCCTCACCAAGAATGATACCATGGTATAAAGAAAAAATTATCAATTTCAACAATTGGCTAAGCTTCTTGTGTCATTCAAAGGGGATCCAGGGGCTGTCAACCTGGGATGACATGCTCAACAAGCCACGCTGCTTCACTGGAGACCGCTTGCACCTGTCACCTTTAGGCTCTCGAATACTGGCCAAGGCTCTTGCCACCCCCATAGTGCCTTTTTTAGACAAGGCTCAAAAGACAAACCCACCATCATAAATAGCACAAGTAACAAAAAACTGAAGGTAATGCTACTCAATCCCAGAAGTCTAAACCTCAAAATGCATGGACTCGAGGCACTCCTCAGCCTGGTTTAAGGCTCCAGAGAGCACCCGTGCACTACCAGGCTACAACTCATACCATACATTTTGGCAAAAAAACCCGGACTAAAATACAAAAGGCATGGGTGTATCCATACTCATCAAGGATACCCACACCTCCAGGTTAGTGGCACAGCATGATGCTTCAGAGATCATCCATGTGTAACTAAAAACAGGTAAAACTGCAATCCAAATTGTAGCTTGCTACAGATCAATCACCATGTCCCAGGACCCAATTCTGCATTTCTAGAAACACTGGGAAACATAAAGGTCCTACCAAAAACCCTGATAATAGGTGATTTCAATTACCCAAACATTAACTGGAAAACTACTCAAGTACTAACTCCCTTGCCCAACATTTCCTAGAATTTATAAACTCTAATGCCCTGGATCAACTGGTGAACACCCCCACCAGCGGTGACAACATATTGGACCTGGTCATCACCAACATGGGCGATCAGTGCTCCACACTGGAGGTCAAACCCTCGCTGGTTAGATCTGACCATAAACTAATCACTCTGGATATCCACATTCCACTCCCAACCCCAGTCAAATAAACCACCATGAAAACCTTTTCAAAAGCAAACTTCACGTTACTTAAGACCAAGGTGGAAAGTTTCAAAGCCTCCATGCTAAAGGATAATGCTGTCCAAGCTGCAAAATCCTTTACAAATGCACTCTACAGGCACCTACAAGAATGCATGGATTGTGATATCCCAAGATAAACCAGGACTCACTCCTCCAAGAAAAGGAAATCAGTCTGGTGGACCCCTGCCATAAATAAGCTATACAATAGAAGGAGAAAACTAGTACAGAAAAGAGTAAAATCCCAAGGAGGGAAGACATCCCTGATCAGTATCAACAAGAAACTATGATCCCTCATAAAATCATCCAAGGCTAGCTTCCAGATAAAAGTTGCCAAGGACTCCAAAGATAACCACAAGGCATTCTTTAGCTATGTCAAGAATCTAAGTGGCAATTCTTAGATCTGCTCGGAGTTAGTGCAGAATGGCACAAAATACACTGAACCGACCGATATCGCCAACATCTGGCAGACAGGTTCAGTGCAAATTTCGCCCCCCCCACCCCCAAAAGGGCCCATAACCTTACCAGAAGAATGTAGTGCCCCTGAAATCACAGACACTCAGGTTAAAATAGCCCTCTCCAAAGCCAAAAACACAGCATCAATGGGACCAGACGGTGTCCCAGGCTGCATCTTACACGAGTTCAAAGATGAACTAATCCCTCACCTAAACACACTGTTCAAACTCAGCCTCTCCACAGGCTACATGCCCATAGAGTGGGGCAAAGCAATGGTAATTCTGCTCCACAAAGGTGGAGCCACAACAGACCCCGGGAACTATTTTCCTATAAGCCTGACTAGCTTGGTCTGCAAGGCTATAGAGTGCATCATCATGGATCTCATTAACAGAGACATTGGGAATCTCCAAACACTGGACCCTACCCATTTCGGCTTTGTTAAGGGCAGATCATGCCTTTTAAACCTGGTGAACTTTTTTGAAACAGTTACCAAGGCTATAGATGAGGGAAAGGTGGTCCACACAGCCTACCTAGACCTCACAAAGGCCTTCAACACCATTCCGCATTCAGGTATTATAGACAAGCTCACTAACCTGAACATAAATCCATACGTCATGAGATGGGTTGCCAACTGGGTCACAGACAGAACCCACATGGTAAGAGTTGACGGAGCTAGGTCTGACTCTGAACCAGTTACAAGTGGCATTCCCCAGGGCTCAGTCCTAGGATGCCTCCTGTTTGGCATATACTTCTCAGAGGTACAGACAAGCACAGAAGGACTATGGCTGACCAAGTTCACAGATGACTGCAAACTAGGGGCTATAATTGACTCTCCAGCTGACACAGACATCCTCCAAAAGGGTCTCATTGAGACAGATATCTGGTGGCAAAACCATAGCCTCAAGCTAAATGCCAAAAAGTGCATAGTCATCCCCTTTGGAAAAAACATAGTACCCACAAACTACCACATAGGTGGTAGCCCCCTAAATACAGAAGACGTAATAAGGGATCTGGGGACCCAAGTGGATAGTAACCTCTCCTTTGACAATCACATTGCCAAAGTGATTAGAAAATCCTTCTATGTGGCCCACCTAATCACAAAAGGGTTTGTATCCAGATGAAAGGAGGTCATTGTGCCCCTCTATGCCTCACTCATCAGACCCATCATAGAGTACAATGCCCCATTTGGGATGTAACTTACAAGATACCTGCAAGAGCTGGAAAGTCCACAGAGGTATCTCACCAAGAGAATCACTGGCCTCAGACAGATGCCCTATGCAGATCAACTGAAGAAACTCCAGCTGTACTTGGTTGCATACTGCCTACTCAGAGGTGATCTCTGCCAGACATACAAGGCCATGTCCAACCCAGAATTGATGGACATGCTCCACCTAAAGAAAACCTTATCCCCTCGAGCTACATGCTCTAGGGATCTAAAGCTCACCACAACAATAAATATGACATGCTGGAGAGATAGATTCCTGTCCCAGAGACTTCCCATGCTCTGGAATAGGATTCCAATCTACATTAGGCAGTGCTTCTTGCTAACCCTCTTCAAGAGAAACCTTGACGAGTGGATGGGAAACAGAAAGTATACCCCGGGGATCACTTCAATGGCTCTGCTGGACAGAGGCACAGGGAACTAATCTAAGGGGGTGGCAAAAGCCAATACTTTCTGGCTAGGCTTATAAATGCCTTCGGGCAGATAGCCTAGTACCTACCTATGAACCTATGAACCTATGAAACCTCATATGACATGTAGAGTGGCCATGTCTATACCACATAGACACTGCACAGCTATATCTGGTGTAGCTCTGCCAGATGTTTTTAACATCTACATGGTTCACTCCAGGCATGCTGGCTTTCTTCCCAGACTACCAATTACCCTGGTGAGCTCCTCATCAATCTCCTCCCATACATCTATCACTAAAGAAAACTATCTCCCTGTATCCAAATAAGCAGTTGGCGCTGCTGCTGTGGGGTTAACTAAAGTGGTGCTAGGTCTCTATGTCCTGATGCATGTTCTCCACATCTGTGCTTTGTCTCAGGAGACAGCACTACAGCTTGTGATATTTAATCACTTGATGCATGACTCTCATTGCTTCATCAAATAAGATAATGTGACACTCGACAGAACTAGTACTGCACAAATGTGATACAAGGGCATCATTGATGGCTCCCTACTGAAATGTCAGCACATAGGACAAGACTGAGTCTTGAAGTGTGGTTTACCAAATTCCCCTAATAATTATTCACGAGGACTCTATTTGCGGCTCTGTTTCATAGCCTATTTCACCTTCATTTGCTCTTTTCTTTTTATAGCTTCACATTTATAGACTGCCTTGTTGACTTCTCTATCCTTTACTTTGTCTTGTCCCCCTTGTCTGCATAATTAGTACATCACCATTCATATTGAATGTACTTGTATGTCTCTTACTTCATCTTGATTTATTAGTTTATAGCTATGTATATTGACTTTGAAGAATGTCTAAAAATACCTTCCTCTATTTGTTGAATTTTTCACTGTATTATAATTTTTTTTTTCATTGTATTGCAAACTTTGTATTTGGAGGTTTCCTCCTCGGGTCTCTGCTGAAAAAGGGCATCCTGCCCAGTCAAACTGACCCGGTTACCAAATGGCAAATAAATAAATAAAAATAAATAAATCTCAGCCAAAATCATTGTAAAAAATGTACCAAAAGTGTAGAGTTACAATTTTATTTAAAAATATAATTTGATCGGTTGTCCAGTTCACTTCTTGGCTGTGGTACCACCTATGTTGAGTTTGCATGCACTCTGTGTATAATTAATATTTTGTTTTTTGCTGGATACCCTATTTATTTCCAAATACACGTTGTAAGTGAATTGATGATTCTCCATATTTGCCATTGGAGTTTATTGTGTCTATGTGTGTATACATGTGTGCACATGTGTGTATGTGTGTGTGCATTCATGTGTGTATGTATGTACATGCAAGTATGTATTTGTGTGTGTGTGTGTGTGTGTGTGTGTGTGTGTGTGTGTGTGTGTGTGTGTGTGTGTATGTGTGCGTGTGTGTGTGTGTGTTTTCATCCTGCTTGTTTGGATCTGGATTCCCTGTGATCCTGAAATGGGTAAGCTAGTAATTAGAAAATGAAAGAATGAATGAATGAATGAATGAATGAATGAATGAATGAATGAATGAATGAATGAATGATTTAAACATTAAAATGGGCTCAATTTTGTAAGCTGAAATACAGTCATTTGAACTTTTAAATACCAAAACATACAGATTAATTTACTGAAGCCAATTAAACTTACGATAGTTTTAGTTCTTACTTCAAATGTGTAATAGGTTAGTCATGTAACAGGTACCATAGAACTGTACTCTGGTACCTAGAGAAACTCTCAAAAATGTTCCTATGGGGGGGGGGCTTTTCCTTCCCTTTATTGAAACTATTGGCATTGAGAGGCAAGTTATTTTGACGTAAGGATAAGATAAGAATAACAAGTCTCCTCCCAAAGAGTGTGGAAATTTCCTTCTTAGTGGTTTGTACCTATATCATCCAGTAAAGTATCCCATGGAGTTCTGCATTTGCAGAGGATTTTGTTAGGCTAAATACAATGTATCTGACGAAAGTACTGTTTTTACTCAGTAAATTTTTTTTCTCTAGTACAGTATTGTGACTTTAATTTTTAACAGGTACAACCTCATACTTTCTCCACTAGAGTTTCCATTAATACTCCCACTAAAATGGAGCATATTTTTCCTCGAGTCACTTCCAAATAAGTTAGATGTTTGCACGTAAATCAACTTATGGCCGAGTTCTACGTTGGTGTACCTTGTCTCCTCTTCTAAACCTGTCGACATTGAAACTAGGGATGACTGTCAGTTTTATGTCAGCTGAGAAAGACAAGTTTATGGCCCCACAACCTGCAGTTAAAAATGGGTAAGTTATAAATACATACCTTCCGTTTCTGAAACCTTCCCTCTCAAAGATATAAACTATTATTATCCAGCTGATAAATATTTCCTTTTAGCCTAGAGCAACTGCAACACTTATATAGTTAACATAATGTATGGTGGCACTTGTATGGTAAATTCATAACCTTCCACACCACAAGGACAAAGAAAAAGGCCTTTGCCAAAGTACAGTCCAAATTCCATTTAAACTAATCATTCACCCTTTTAGTTTATTCTACAGGAAAATCTTGCCTGACAGATCAGGTCCTTCCTAGTGTAAATACAGACAAAGCATTCAGTCACCAGCTGAACTGTATAGGGGAAGTCAGGCCAAATGACACTACATTGTTTGCTATCTAGGGCAAATGAGGGAATGATGAACCGACATTCACACAGTTATGTAATATACTAAATACCAAGTAAAAAAAATTTTTTTTTTAAACTGGTAATAGAATATCCGGTTTGAGGCCTAGCATCTCTAACAGCAGATAGTCTGTACCCAAACTTACTACAGCAAAGATGGTAAATATTATATAGACTCTGCATGGCTAGTTGAAACATAGACTGAAATAGCAGACAAAGCACATCTCACCCAGCTAAGCACTATAAAAAGCATGTTTGGACATTACCCCATTTACAGATAATCCTTGTACAGAAATCACTGGACTAGTTATATAAAAAAAATTAAAGATCAGCAGAGGGCTATTTTTAGCACATACTTCTCAGAAGCAGTGGCAATTATAGTACTGCTATCCATTTGAAACATTTCTCAAAATAGATTCTGTATTCAAAAAGTGAAGATGCCTGCAGCTGTTAAACAAAATAATGTGAGCTGTTTTTTCTAAATGCTTCATAAAACAATAAGAAATGTATCTCGACACCAGAAATAAATAAATTAACTTATTTTAATCCAAATACAAATAGCAGTGCCATAACTCCCAACCTCTCAGAGCAAGAAATCTGGAATTAATGAATAAAAGTGTTAGGTTAGGGAATTTTAAGAATCACACTGAGAAACAGGGGATAAAATGGATCATTAGGCTACAAGCAGACAAGGCTTGTGGCCTTAATGATAGGGTTTCTATGAAACCATTTTTAATTGATAGGCCACTGACACATTAGAGTAAATAAATGAATAAATGTATGGAGAGGTATATACAATTATAGTTGTTCCAGGTTTGCAGAGGAAGCCAGAATTATGAAAATAATGTTTTTGAGGAACATTAATCTTCCGTTCTCAACTACAATACACTTATGCCATATAACAGTAATTATGCATGAAATTTAGATATGAGTAAAAGGAGTAGTGATTGACATTAATAATATGTTGATTTATTTTTAGCTAGAGTTTTAATATGGTTACAGTATTTATATAGAGTTCAGTTTTTATGGTTTGAATAAGACCCACGCTTCATTGAAATGTTAATACATATAGCAATTATGGCTATAATGTTTTTATGCTCAAGTTTTTAGCATCGAATTGTTTTAATATATTTATTTATATATTCTATAAAGATCTGAAACTCTTTGCTACCATAACATGAAAGGGTTAATTTCTAAGTTTTAATTGATACAAAGTGGTGATAGGCTGTTTGTTACTATTTATACAGAGAGTGTGATTGATTTTATTATGTCTGAAGAAGCGTTCGTGCTTGAATGCGAAAGCGCTAACATATTTTGTCATTTTATGCAATAAAGTGTTTTGTGCCTTTACCGTGGGGTCACCCCACTGAGTTTGTTTGATATTTGGATTGCCTTTTCTCTTTTCGAGGTTTCAAACATTTGCTCTACGCTGACAGCAATCCTCTGTTAATGTTTAAAAGGAATGATTCAGATACCTCTATGCTGGAAGATAATGCCATGGATAATTTAATGACTGTGTTATGACTAACAAGATAACTTGAAACAAAAATGCATAAGTTAAAACATTTTCAGTGGCAGCATAAGGATACGGAGGCTTGCATCTGTTTTAAAGTAGTACCAAGGGGGCTACGTATCCTGAAAATGCTCACTTATGGTACTACTTTTCCAGACTTATTGGTAAAGTGGCAGAAATTGAACTTAGAGACCAGTTTTAGTTATATGAAACTACTGATCAAACAATTTATAAAATTAGAGACTGAAATAACAACTGAGGTCATGCGAGTACAACAAGAAATTACAGGAGCACTGTCCTGTGAAAAATATAATAAGTTCTTAAATGATTTGAACACCAGTATCACTTTATTGGAGTGCAAGTTCCTCCAACAAAAAAAAAGAGGAAGTTGGAGAGAGACTATCTTGATTTTCAGAGTGGGAATGTGTTTTGCTTGCTAAGGGAACGAATGAGAAGTCGGAGAGAAAAGTTATCCACTCCCCCATCCAATTGAATACCACTGTGATAAAAGAGAAGAGTGACGTGGGCACCTTGAGTAGTGTGAAAACTAACCCACCCACTACATTTCCTGACAGTGTTGCTAGGAGGAAGATGAATGAAACCATAAAGGATCTGACAACAGAATCAATGTTTTTTACAAACTCCCATTGCCATTCAGGGAATTCTACAAACAGCAGAGAAACCAGAGTCGTGGGAGGAAGAGACGGAAGTCATCAGAGGATACAACAACCCTCAAGAAATATACGAAGAAAACATGGCATACAGTGAGTCAGAATTAGTTATAAACATTTCTTGACATGTTTTAAATGCAACAGAGACAATTATTGAACAGAATGTTATCTTTCATTCCTCTCTTCAAGAACTGATACCGTTGATTTTATACTTGACATAAAGTTTTTTATTAGAAATGGTGCTTTGAAATTATTTTTTGAAGATAAATCTGATGTAAAGAGTTGTGTTTTTAAAAAAAACACCATGTTTATACCTCCGAACCATCCTATTTTGGATGTGTTTGAGAGAGCTTGTGAAAGAGATTTTTTAGAACTTAAACCCAAACACAGTAGAAAGAAATGTGAGTTTTACAATTTTAGCAGAGCTGAATTTAAAGTGTTGGGTGAACTACAGAAAAATCCACGTATTGTGATAAGACAGGCAGACAAGGGAGGTGCTGTAGTTGTGTTAGATAAAATAAAATACGAACAAAAAAAATGGAAGCGATGATAATGATATATATACTTGTAAACAACTAACTAATGAACAACCCAATAGACTGATAAGAAATGTGCACAGTGATTTGTATGACTTTTTAATGTGCAATGTGATTGATAATAATTTGTATAAATATTTCTTGATAGAAATTACATATATACCTACCTTTAGAGGTTTACCAAAAGTTCATAAGGATGTCCATGACCCACCACTGAGACATATAGTCTCAAGTAAGGGTTGGTTAACAGAGTCTATATCATTTTTTGTAAAGAAACAGTTCAGAAAAATTGTGAATGAAACAGAAGCTATCATTAGAGATACACAACATTTTCTTGATAGCCTTTCTGAATATGCTTTTTCTGAATGTTATATCCATGATGTTTTATTAGTAACACTTGATGTTAAAATCCTATTCACTGCTATACCGAATAAAATAGGTTTAGATTTTGTTAGGCTGTTTTAACAAGTAAAGCTGTCCTGAATGAATACATAATGATATGCACTATGTTATTAGAGCTGATTTTGAATAACAATGTTTTTTCATTCAAGAATTACTATTTCCTACAGATCAAAGGAGTAGCAATGGGGACCCCCTGCGTTAACTCCTATGCGAATATATTAATGGCTTATTGGGAAGCTAACTTTATTTTAAACAACAATGATTTCAAACAGTATATCCCATACTATAAATGATTCGTGGATGATGTGTTCTTGGTTTAAGATGGGTCCATGACCACATTTGAAATGTATTTAGCATATCTAAACACAACTACAGAGTTTTTAAGAGTTCTCAGGAAGTTGGTCATATGAGAGAATTTATTTATTTATTTATTGTTTGTTTGTTTGTTTGTTAACTGGGTTAGTCCAGCTGGGCTTGTGGCCCATTTTCAGTAGAGACCCGAGGAGAAAAGCTCCAGTACATAATATAAAGTATATAGGTTTACATCATTATAATATATCTAAATATACAGAATATGCATCATTATATGATGTTAGTTCAAACAGTTGTAAATTTACAAAGGCAGAATTACAGAGAGTTGCCACGTTTATAATAGATAAAGTGAGTAGCATGTGTCAATATTAGTCTGTACAGGAGTAACAGTTTTACAAGTAATATATACAAACTGGTTTGCAATTTAGAGCTTGTCAGTTTGAGAATATGAGTAAGGTAGGCCAGAGGCATGCATGCAAAAGATTTTTGAAAAGATATTCTCAGCAAGATTTATGAGGTTTGTTAAACTTGGCAAAGAAACGATTTTTAGGTGTGGAGTTAGTAGTGTGGGTGTTTTAGGTGGGAGCATGTGAAGGACATTCCCATTTGGAGGAGAGATGGGAGAGAAGCATGGATTTGAAGTTGTTATGGTTAGGTATATTATGTAGTGGTGTGGGGAGATTGTTCCATAACTTGGCTACAGTGTGGGATAGTAGTAGTTTGCCAGGTGGGTGGATGGGTTTGTATATATGTAGGAGGTTTTGGCCTTTGGATCTCAGGGTGCAGGTAGGTGTGTAGGGTGTTAGAGATTTAGCAAGAGAGGGGCATTCTGTTGGTTTAAAGATGAGTTTGTGGGCTGTTGTAAGTTGTAGGTACTTTAGGTGGTTGTGGAGTTGTAGCCAGTTTAGGGTGTGTAGGGAGTGACAGTGATGGGAAGAGTTCTTAGAATTGGTTGCCAATTTGCAGATTTTGTTGTAACAGGCTTCAAGTTTAGAAAGGAGGCCAAGTTGGAGGTTGGAGAATAGGGGACCACCATATAAGAGAGAGGGGAGAAGGAAGGTAGATGCAAGGGTATGACGAGAGGATGGAGTAAGGTCATAGTTATGTCTGTAGAGGAGATTAATTTTCTGGTGGGTTTTTTTGATTGTCGAGAGGATGTGGGAGTCGAATTTTAGGTTTTCATCGATGGTAATGCCAAGTAGCTTGGTACTAGGAATGATTTCTAGAGGGGTGTTATTGTGACTTTTGATGGAAACTTGGACCTTGTGGAACTGGGAGGTTTTGGTGGGAGTGAATATCATTAGTTTTGTTTTGTTGGCATTTAGGGCCAGGTGATGAGATTGCATCCATGTTTCAGTTTTGGATAAGGCTGTTTGGGTATTGAGTAGAAGTTTGGAGGGGCAGGAGGCTGATAGTGGAGTCATCTGCATATTGGATGATTGAGGCTTCAGGGATGGAGAGGTGGAAGTTGTTAATGAATAAGTTGAAGAGGAGAGGGCCAAGTACTGATCCTTGGGGAACTCCTGTGGGTGTAGGTAAGAAAGGGGAGGTTGATTCTTTCCATTGTACAGCCTGTTGGTGCATGGAAAGGTAGCTGGAGAACCAGTCAAGGGTTGAGGGAGATAGATGCAAGTGTGAGAGCTGGGACAGGAGAAGGGAATGGGAGATTGTGTTGAATGCCTTTGAGAGGTCAAGAAATAGAGAAGATACATATTTGCCGCTCTCATGTGCTAGGTTGACTGTTTCAAGGAAGGAAAGGAGGGCTGTCATGGTGCTGTAGCCAGAGCAGAAGCCGTGCTGGGTGGGAAAGAGGAGTTTGTGCTGGATTAGGTAGGGCATGAGCTGGGAGTGGATGGTTTTCTCTAGAATTTTAGAGAGAGGAGAGAGTATAGCTATGGGTCTGAAGTTGGTTGTGTCTGTGTTCTTACTGCCTTTGTGGAGAGGAATTATGAATGCATGACACCAGATGGTAGGTACATAGGATTCCTGAATGGATCTGTTTATGAGGATGGATAAGGGATAGGCTATTGATTCGGCTGATATTTGAAGAAAATTTGCTGGAAGGTTGTCAGGGGCATTTCTGCATGGTTTTAGCTTTTGAAGTAATCTTTTTATAGTATTGGTGGAGACAAGAACAGGGGTGGGGGGGGTGAGAGGGGGTTTGAGGGGCAGGGTGAGGGGTTAGTATTGGTGGGTGTATTGGGGAAAGTGGAGGATAATTTAGCTATGCAATCAATGAAAAATGTGTTGAAGTTAGTGGCTGTTTCAAGACTTGAGAGGTTAGGATTGGGGCAGAGGTTGGAATTATTACCAGGGTTGAGTATTGAGGAGATGGATGTCCAGAATTTCTTTGGTTTGTTTGAGTGCTTGTATTTTAGATTGCTGTAGTAGTTTTTGCGATCTTTTGTTATTGATTGTTTGGCTAGGTTACGAAGATGTTTATATTCTTGGAGTGTGCTGTTTTTTTTTTTTTTGGTACAGTTTCCACTTTTTCTTTCTTTGATTCATTATCAGTTTAGTTTCTTGGGATAGCCAGGGGCTGGAATTAGTTTTGATATGTTTGGTTTGTAAAGGGGCTAGTTTATCATGTAAGGTAAGGAAAGTTTGGTTAAAATATGTGACAGCGTTATCTAGTGGAAGGATTTTCAGTGGAGACCAATTAGTAACCTTGAGGCATTCAGAGACGATTTTGGGGTTGAAGGAAGATAGGTTTCAGGATTGCTTGAATATGTGTTGTTTTTCTATGTGGGAGGGTAGGCGGTCTGTGAAGGCTGGTAAGTGGTCGCCTAGCGGGTCTGGTATTATGCCGGCTTTGGACATATGGTTGGGGTGTGTTGTTAGTATCCAATCTAAGATGGGACCAGAGGAACCATCTTTGTTTGGCCTGGTAGTGAGGTCTATTAGTTGGGTAAAATTGTAGAGGTTGATAGAGTGAGTTGGGGTATCTATGAGGAAGGAGGCCCAGTTAATATTTACATCACCAAGAATGTAGGTTTCATTTTTGATGTTTGAGCTAAACCAAGAGAGGATGACTTCTAGAGTTTTGGCATTGTCTCCAGGTGGGATGTAGATGGAGCAGATGCAGATGGATTTGTAGTTGTTAAGTTTTAAAAAGCCCACAGGTAGATGGTGTGTGTGAGTGGTGCAGGTGATGAGGGGGTGTGGTTTGTGGAAGTATAAGTGTAGGTGCACTGGGGGTGGGTGAGATTTGGGGGTAGGGTAGGTGAGCAGAGTGAGCCTGTAGGGCAAACGGAGCAGGATAGAGCAAAAGGAGAAAATCAGCAGGAAAAAAGTATCAGCAACTGACGTTTGAAGGTATGTTAAACAGGTAGTTATTATGAGAAAAATGAAGGGAGAAATAATTTACAAAGGTAAATGTTGATGCTTTAGTACAACTAGTGTGTGCTTTGAGGGGTGGGGGGTTATTTCTAGCATTTGGAGAGTGTTAACTAGGATATTGAGATATATAGCCAGTTACAAAAGAAATGAAGCCAAGTTGGGAATAAGATTTTACTGTGTTTGGACGGTAGCTGCTGCCACCTAGTGTTAACTAGGAAGATAGCAGGCAGGACACTATGAAAACTTTGTGGACATAGAAGACCTGGAGGGGGGGAGAGTAGTTGTCGGTCTGCGGTAGGCTGCTGAATCACTCACACAGGGAGGCAGACAAGTACATTTAAGTGATTAATAGGTAGTTACAATACTAGATTTAGGTCTATATACATTCAACAAATTATGGTGTTGGGGAGTCCTCACAGTAGTTCAAAAGGCTCATGCTGGCAGGAAAAAATCCAAGGAAATATCAGAGGTGTTGCAGAAGGTGTTCCTTTCAGTTTAGAGGCAGGGAGGGAGCTTCTGGAGTGAAATACTGTAAAATGGGAGAAGACACACACAAGGTTAGGTTATTTGGAAGTTTTGAAGTTACAGGTATGGAGATAGGTGTAATCGAGGAATAATTAGAAGAGAAGGACTTCATGCAAGTTTTTTTAGTAAGTAGATAGAGAGACCTAGGGATACACATAAAAAGAGGGTGTATAATGAGGGAGAGTGGTATAAAAGGTATTAATAGTGGGCAGCAAATACAGTTACTAGACAATGCAAGGCAGGCAATGTATGTTACAGTAGTTAAAAAGCTCTACCACTCTACAATTCCAATTCTAATGCAGTACCCCAGCTTGTTTTATGAGTAAGGGGTTTGAGAATAAGTAGCTAACAGGTAATCTTAAACCATTTTCAGGCAGAAAAAACACTTAACTAGCAATGCTGAGCACCATTAAATTAGACATTAATTAACAGAAAAAAGCATTCAGTACTTTGCTTTAGCCCAAGGCACCATTAGATTAGAACATTAATTAACAGAAAAACAGTCAGTACATTTGCTTTAGCCCAAGGCTGACTACACATCAAATTAGCATAGAGAATTCAAGCGGAGCCCTTAGCACTGCCTTAAACTATCACAAAGAGTTTCCGTACTAGACTGGGTTCTTACTCACTAATGTAATAAGTTTATAAACATTGACTGTTGGTCGGGTACCAATGTGACCTTGTAAATACAGACTGGCTGGTTGGTTTATAAAAGGATCATTCAGTGAGTTTAATTAAATGCACGCATGTTGCGGCCACTTTGGTGGCGTTCATTAGTTTGGTCAGTAAATGTATGCTTTTACCGCTAAGGTAAGGAGCCTCATTCGGGCTCATACAATCTGGAAACTATCACTTTGTGAGCAGATAATGCAGGCAGGTCAATTTGCGATGCCCTTAGGATGGCATTTATACACTAGTCGCCATGTGATTCTCCAATTATGCTACTACTTCAGTAATGTGGTGCAAATAAATTCCAAGTGATAACAGTTTCTAGGTGGGAGTACAAACATAAGTCTCTGTTTCTATTCGTTTTATTGCAATGCCTTGTGGTAGGTGTACATAATGCAGTCAGTTAGAATTAGAATTTAATATCTAGATGTCTTGTTAGAATTGAATATATAGATGTCCGGATACAGAAACAAGGTGGTGTGATAGAAACAAAAATGTACATGAAAAAATGTAGAAAAAATAATATACTTCACCGTGATAGTATGCATCAGAGACATGTATATAGAAACCTCATACAGGGACAGGGACTTAGAATATCAAGACTGACTACATCAGATGATATATGTAAGAATACCCTTGAGAAGTTAGAAACAGAATTATTAGATAGAGGTTATAAAGAGAAAGAGAGCAGCTGTTTGAGAAATGAAGATTTTATAGACAGAAAGAACAAAGGTAGACTGTTTTAAGTGCAAAGCTAATACAGAGATAATTCAACAGGCAAGAAATAATGACAGATCTCAAAGTGTTAGAGTCACTATTCCCTATTCCAATAATAATAGATCTATACAAGAGATAGTTGCCAGGAATTGGAGGATTTTGACTACTGATGAGAAGATCACTAATATAGTAGAGTTGGAACCGAGATATGCTTATAAAAATACTAAATCTTTAAAAAGATTACTCTGTTATGAAAAGGAAAATAATAACAGAATTTAATATACACACCAAGGAACTTTCTCTTGTAGAAATTGCAGATTTTGTACTTATATGGCTAACAATAACAGTTTTATACATCCTGTAACTGATAAGAAATATGAATTCCATCACTATGCCGATTGCAATACATGTGATTTAGTATACCTAGCAACTTCAGGAAGTGTCCTTCATTTTATGTAGGAAAGACCAATAGGATGTTGAGAGAGTAAGGGACCATTTGTATGCAATAAATAGGGAGGATGAAACCAATGATCTAGCCCGACATATGCTTAACAATGATCTTACACACAAATTCCTTTTCTTAGCTATGGAATTAATGAATAAAAGTGTTAGGTTAGGGAATTTTATGAATCACACAGAGAAACAGGAGATTAAATGGATCATTAGGCTATAAGCATACAAGGCTTGTGGCCTTAATGATAGAGTTTCTATGAAACCATTTTAATTGATAGACCACTGACAAATTAGAGTAAATAAATGAATAAATGTATGGAGATGTATATGCAATTATAGTTGTTCCAGGTTTGCAGAGGAAGCCAGAATTATGAAAATAATGTTTTTGTGGAACATTAGTCTTCCGTTCTCAACTACAATACACTTATGCCATATAACAGTAATTATGCATGTAATTTAGATATGAGTAGAAGGAGTAGTAATTGCCATTAATAATATTTTGATTTATTTTTAGCTAGAGTTTTAATATGGTTACATTAGTTATATAGAGTTTAGTTTTTACGGTTTGAATAAGACCCAAAATTCACTGAAATGCTAATACATATAGCAATTATGGTTGTAATGTTTTTATGCTCAAGTTTTTAACATTTAATTATTTTAATATATTTATTTATATATATTCTGTAAAGATCTGAAGCTCTTTGCCATACTATAACATGAAAGGGTTAATTTGTATGTTTTAATTGATACAAAGTGATGATAGGCTGTTTGTTACTATTTATACAGAGAGTGTGATTGATTTTATGTCTGAAGAAGCGTTTGTGTTTGAACATGAAAGCGCTAACATATTTTGTCGTTTTATGCAATAAAGTGTTTTGTGCCGCTACCGTGGTGTCACCTCGTAAAGTTCGTTTGATATTTCATGATATACCTAAACTTAGTGTTGTTATTATGACTTTGGTTAGTCTGTGGATGGTCTGATAAAAATATGGTTTGGCTCCACTATCTCTTTCATCTGTTACATTGTTAGATTCTTTATTCAAAAGACTTTCATCTTAGCCTCTCATCTAAAATTCTTGTCTTAACATATTCAGCTGCTGGTTAAATAATGTTGCATCTGTAGTCAGTCTACTCACCATTGTATATTGGCTTTTAACTATCCCTTTAAAAACATGACCAGGATGCATACTGCAACTATGCAGAAATCACCTAGCCTTAACTACTTCCTAAAGATGTTTGTTTATATCAGCCCATCAGTATTTAGTGCTATATCCAAACAACAAATTTCTTTTCTAGAATATTTCAACTTAAATCTCAGAAAATTTGTAGCAGTTTCCAAGAATCTAACATATTCTTGTAGTTCAATTTAATCACCATTCAAAACCAAAAACATATCATCAGCAAAGCATTTATAAAATATATAAAATAGAATTCTGCCAGTATAGTTGTTTGTTGAACCATATGCATGCATACTCTCCCATTCATATAGGGGTATGTTAACACAAGTATTTCCTATTGGTGTACCCATAGCAACACCTGATACTTGATGGTACAGCTACTCTCCAAATAGGAAAACATTACTTGTTAGCACAACTTCTAAAAGAGCACAACTCATTTTTATTTTCCCATTTGTGAATCCTGTGTTCTTACATAAATATTATTTCACAGCCTATATGCCATATTCATTAGGGATGACAGTAAACAAAGAGACATCCATTGTTACAAAAATAAGCTAGGCAGTCTCATTTACAGTATACCACTAATAAAGTTGTTTTAAAAAGTCATTAGTATCACCAATATAACTTTGAAGATTTTTAACAGGGATTTTAATTGTTCTTCTAAGAAAACTAAAATGGGCTTAGTTACCCATCCCTTCCCAGACATGATGGGTTGCACTGGGAGGTGCAAGCGATCTTTATGTATTTTAGGTAAACCATATTGTTGCTCTCCTACTTTGGACACAATAGAAGAGTCTTCATGGGTTCAGTTCAAGCAGCTTTATTTTATACAAACATATCACTATAGAAGTTTACTGACTTTAACTAAAATAACATATACAAACTAACAACTGCGATCATGCATGCTCATGCTGCTCTTACAAAATGGCACTAGGAATTGTATGTGTCTGGAATTTATACATGCACATACAGTCTTTGGCGTGCTTCTTAAAGATACAGCATACAGCACATACACTCTGATCAACATCCTTCCGCTTTGAGAAATAGATCATGCAACGTCGTGAGACTATTTGGCATGCAGAGATTACAGGTAATTCTTGGTCATGCATTATACAAGGCTAGATGCACACGCACGCATGCACACACACACACACACACACACACACACACACACACACACACATACATATATATATATATATATATATATATATATATATATATATATATAAACTAAGAAATGAACTTTGTGACAATAACAGCATTCAAAAAATAGTAAATCACACTAAAAACTCTTGTAGTACTTTAGCGCTTTCGTCTTATTTATTATCAAGACTTCTTCAGAAAGACATGTTTCATAACTATGAGCAACCATTTTCACTTCCTTTAAATACATTAGTTCTAGCAGGCCATTCATTTCTTAAAATTTCTTCTCTTCGTTCATTTTTTTTGAGTGCGGTTAATTTTAGTTGTAGGTATATATATATATATATATATATATATATATATATATATATATATATATATATATATAGGAGCACTTTACATAATCAAATTGCTGAAAGCTCGAATTGCATATGGTCGAGACCATATGCTCGAGCTTTCAGTAACCTGAATGTGTAAAGTGTTAAAAAATAACACTTTACTTACCTTAAAACATTACTTGCACACAGAGGCAAGGTTCCTTGTATGCTCTGTGTGTAAGTAATGTTTTCATTTTTTTTGTGATGTTAACAGGAAACAGGAAATCTCCCATTTTGCTCTTCTGCATACAGCGCGAAATGGGTGATTTTCCTTTTCCCCACTGTAGCGCGATCTCGGAGTTGGTATATTTAAGTAGGGGGTGTGTGGGGGGCACAGCCCCTATAAGTGCAGGGCAAAGCCCTGCAAAAGTGATGTATGACTTTTTTTGGGGGGGGTTACGTTTCATTTTAGGAGTTTGAGTTTCCAAAAATCGATCTTATGGTCTCGACCATATGAAGTTTGGGTTTTTGGGAATTGGAGCTTCTAAAGTGAATCCATATATATATATATATATATATATATATATATGTATATAGTATATATACAGTTAAGTCCATGTTGCTGAGTATTTTACACTGGGCTTAGATATTCATCCATATCATGTGACATAAAACTGGGAATTGGATTTAGCAACTGATGCTGTCTCTACAAAATATTCAACCTTTGGAATGTTCAGAACATTTTCAGGAATATTATCAGATGTTTGAACACACTCTGGTATGGGAATAATATCTAGTTTGCTCTTAGCTTTGGAGTCTACATCACAGAAACAATGTTGTGATGATGATGATGATGATGATAATGATTCTGGTACAGGAAGAAGATGTCTACGATTCCTCCTATAGTCTACACCTTTGGAGTTTATCAGGTAAGATCTTGACTTGGCACAGATTCCTGTAATCTGACCGATTCAGTCAAAACTTTTTGTCATCTGGACTCAGACCGTCTCTCCTTCCTTCAATGAGTGAAGTAATCTGCTCGATCTGTGATAACTGGCCTTGATGGCTTTATTGTTCTTAACTTTAGGCCTCAATAAACTGGAATTAATGGGTAGTGTAGTTCTGGTTTGTCTGGAAAATAATCTTTGAGCAGGTGAGCCAAGAATATCGTCATGAGGTAAGTTTCTGAGATTAAGCAAATTCAAGAACTCATTGGTATTGTCACTCTTTGACCTTTCATGCAATTGTTGTACACTCTGCACTGCACATTCAGCTAGACAATTTGACTGTGGATATTCAAGACTGCTAGTGACATGCACAAAGTCCCATTCTCTTGCAAATTTCTGAAACAGCTGACTAGTAAATTGTGTACCATTGTCAGAAAGAACTTTGTGTGGACCACCATGGACTGAAAAATGGCATTTTAACAGTAATAACAGCAGTGGATGTTAGGTTAGGTAGTAGATCAATCTCAAACCAATTTAAATAAAAGTCTACTACCAAAACCAAGTAGTGTTGATTGTTCCACTTGTAGATATCAGTGGCTATTGTTGACCAAGGTAGTTCAGGTACTGGACTTAGCTGAAGTACTATTGCATACTGAAGAAGAAGAAAGTACTTTATTGATGTCTTTCAGTGATGAAGGCCAAAATACCAATTCTCTCACTCTTCTCTTAGTGGATGCAGAACCTGGGTGACCACGATGCAAAATCTGGATATATTCTTGTTGTAAGGAAGCAGAAACAACAATTTTAGGACCTTTGAAAATAATGCCATCTTCCCTCAACAATTCATCTCTGTAAGGAAAATAGGTTTGCAGTTCAGGTTATACACTAGATTGCTTTGATGGCCATCCAACATCAATGTAATGATTGAGCAAAATTGGATCACTCTTTGTATGATATCTTAACTCATCAAGTCTAGTGATAGAAAAATTGTGCACTGCCATCATGTCAAAGTCAAAAATCTCTGTGTCAAGCTGTCCCCTTGTATTTCTGAGAAATCTAGATAAGGTACCAGCCAGACAGAGCAATTTGCCTTTCATTGAGACCATTTTGAAGTTGTACTTTTGCAATCTGAGCATCATTCTTTGTAATCTCGCTGGAGCAGAATGCATAGGCTTCTTTAGAATAGTAACTAGATGTTGGTGGTCAGTTTCAATCTGAATACCTTGACCATAAATGTAATTATGAAACTTGGAACATGCAAATACGATTGCCAAAAGCTCCATCTCAATTTGAGCATACTGCATCTCAGTTTGGGTAAGTGTTCTAGATGCATAGGCTACTGCTCTGCCTTCTTGAAGTATAACTGTGCCAAGACCAAATTTTGAAGCATCACCGGAAAGAGTGACTGGTTTTTTCACATCATAATATCTTAATTTAGGTGGGGTGGCTATTTTCTGCTTAAGGTCTTCAAATGCCTTCTGGTACTGTTCTGACCATGACCATGCAACATTTTTGCACATTAGCTCTCTTAAAGGTGCTGTCAACTCACTGAAGTCTAGTATAAACTTGCCTAAATGGTTGACCATGCCTAGGAAACACTGTAGAGCTGGTACATTGTCTGGTGCTGACATCTCAAGAATAGCTGCTTGCTTAGTCGGGTCTGGTCTCAAGCCAGTACTGGTAAATAAATGACCTATATATGTAACTTCTGGAAGTCTAAATCTGTACTTCACAGGACTGAGCTTCAAGTTTACTTCATGTACTCTGTCTAGAACTTTCTTTAGGTTTCTGTTATGCTCTGCTTCACCATGCCTCCAACCAATAAATCATCTACTATTATGGCACAAGGATAACCTGAAAAAATTTGCTCCATTACACGCTGAAAGACTTCACTTGCAGAATTTATTTCAAACGGCATCCTTAGGAATCTGTATCTGCCAAACAGAGTACAAAAAGTGGTTAGAAATGAGGATTTGCGATCAAGCATCACTTTCCAAAATTAACTCTTGCATCTAAGACAGAAAAAACAGTGGCATTCTGTATTAGAGCTGTGACCTCTTCGACTGTGCGCATTGGATGATATGGCCTCTTCAATGCTTTGTTCAAATCTCTTGGGTCAATACACATTCATCTGAGCCATTTTTGTGAGCTGCTACCATGGACAACACCCATTCAGTTGGTTCTGTGACTGGACAAATCACACCTTGCTGCACCATTTTATCCACCTTACCTTAACTTTATCTTGCATAGTTATCAGAACTCTGGTCGCTGGTCTGACTACTGGAGTGACCTCAAGATCTAACTTCATGGAATACACAACTAGAGGTTTGCCCAGCTTGTCATCGAAAACATCAGCATACTCTGAGAAAAAGGCTTCAGAAAAATTAGAACTTGGAAATGCACTTATGTGATGAACTTCTTTCGCAAAAGAAAGCAGATTTATTCTCAAACTATTTTTTGAGACCCAATAAAGACTGTAATGGTCTTTGGACTACATAGAATAACAAGTTGTAACAGTTCTTGGCCAAATAACATGAAAGCATCACTGAGCCTTCAGTTTGAATTTCTTTACCTCCATAAGCAACAAGTCCTGCACTGCTGGTTACATTGAGTTGTTCATTAGTTCTCAACTTAGCAAATGTGTTTGCTGATATAACATTACACTTTGAACCAGTGTCTAATTTATGCTCTGTGGATTTTCCATTAATCCAGATGGTACAAAACACTTTGCTTCTTGTTATTAAATTCACTTTCACCAAGCACTAATATACCATCTACAAAGAAAGCTGACTGCTTCGGCTCTACTTGATCAACTTGCTTCTTTGTGTGACCTTTCTTTACAGCTGTGTGAGGTTTACTTGATTTGCAAAACTTCTGGAAATGTTTCTATTTTTTACACTTGTGACATTGCCAACGAAATGCACATCCTCTTTTAGACTCATGATTTGCACCACAATTGCGACAATTAACAATAAAGCTAGACTTGGGTTTTGCTGATTCATGCTTGTACTGCACTGAGCTTGCTCCTTTCTTAGAACTTTCTTGAAAGCTATGTGTCCTCCCAGAAAACCCTGTAGCTGCCACATGCTTGAGCCTACGTCTGTTTGACACATGTTGCATGCTATCTACATTTGCTCTGGAGCCTACTAAAACCATGCTCGTGTCACTCACAAGCATACTTGTGTGCTTTTCTGTCATCTCATGGATTTGACAAATCTCTGTTTCATTGCTCAACGTTAAATCACTGTCACGAAGCAAAATCTTTCTCACTGCAGCATTATTAATACCACATACAAGCCTGTCCTTTATCAGCTCATCTTTTAAGTCACCAAACTGACACGTTTTAGCTTTGTTTCTCAGATCAGTTATATAAGCTGCAAACGTTTCCCTTGGTTTCTCTCATGCAAAACAAATGTCTCTCTAATGTAATATTTGTCTGGGATTTACACATTTCTCTGAACTTGCACTTCAAACACTCAGGGTCTTCTCTTGACTCAGCCTGTACGACAGTATGATTGTTTTCACCTTCTCCTTCATATACTGCTGGTGCATGCACAAACTATGGCCTCTGATCCAGCTAGGATTAAAAAATGTATGCCCTGCTGCATGCATCTCTATCTGCATAAGCTGCTTGTATAAATATATCATACTCTTGGTCAAATATTCTCCATCTTTCTACAATATTCTGATCAAATACAAGAGGTAGGGGCTTTTGAAATCCATCTGCCATATTAACACATACCAGTGAAGGGTTTTGCAAATAAGCATGAATACGGACACATGCACATATGCCAGAACTTTATGCCAGTTTTGTAACTTTGCCCAATGCCTTTGTACTTCTGAAATTATACCGTTTGGGCTTCTCAAAATTATGCTAATGGACAAACTTGTAGTACCTTTGAATAATTGGACTTTGTGAAATAAGTCTCTCGGACACTGTAATACTCTTGTAATTATTGCATTGTTAAAGTCATTCATCATCATTTTAAAAAGCATTTCAAATAACTGCACAATGCAAATGAACTGTTTTCCTCTTTCCCCAAAGTCAATAACATTTCAAAGTAATTGCACTTTGCGAATAAACTGTACACAGCACACTGAAATTTCCTCAAAATGGCGGTACCTTGCTAGGCAACTTTTTACAGCACAAGAAATACTCTGTAATGGCAGCACTTTGCGAATAGACACACCCAGCACAAGAAACTTTTCAAAATGACTATACTTTAACTGTATTTCATGAAATAGCTGCACTTTGCCACAATAAACTCTTCAAAATACATGCACAGTAATAAGTACATACTGTAAGCCCTTTTACACACTTTGAGATACTTCAAATAACTTTAGTTATGCCCTTGATACAACACGAAGTTGTAGTTATGCCAAAACACAGCATTTTGCCCAAACATATGCAGCTGCCTTGCTTTATTTTTGCTCAATGTGCCCTTTTTTGCCCTTATTATATTCATTTTGCTTGTTTAAGCCCTCTTCAGGCCCAATTGTACTTTTCTTGTGCTCGTTTTAGTCTAAATATGCCTGTTTTGCCTCAGACATGCTTGTTTTGCTTTACTGTTCATCATTTCATCAAACACCTTTGTTTTAAACATTTACTTTAGTTACTAAACCTTTTGTGCCTTCCGCTTGCTTAATAATGTGGTCTGTGCTTTCATATCTTTTTTACCAAGTAAACATTTTGTGCTGGTTCTCATTACCTTTGATTCTTTTCTGGCTCTTTTTATGCTTGTTTCTCTTGGTTTTACCTTCAGTGTCGTCTCTGCACCTCATGGCTCCAAATATTATTCTCTGCGATCCTGGTTCTGACACCATGTTGCTCTCCTACTTTGAACACAATAGAAGAGTCTCTGTGGGTTGTGTTCAAGCAGCTTTATTTTATACAAACACATCACTACAGAAGTTTGCTGACTTTAACTAAAGTAACTTTTAAACTAACAACTGCGATCGTGCATGTTCACGCTCTAGCTGCTCTTATAAAATGGCACTAGGGATTGCACATGTCTGGATTTTATATGTGCACGTAGAGTCTTTGGCATGCTTCTTAAAGACATAGCACACACAAATTACACTCTGATCTACACATATAAAATGTGAAGCACAGGATTAGCAACATATAAGAAGTTGAACAGTTCACATATAATGTTATCTTATACCTGAAGACCATAAATAACATCATTAAACCTACTTATTATATTTATTCACATTACTCCTATTTAATAAACAAAAAATACTTGCATAGACTGATTATATATTTTGCTATCCGTTATAACTATGGCACCCCCTTTGTCTGGCTGTTTAATCACGATACTAGTATTACTTTGCAGTCACATTAAAGAATCAAATTCTTCTTTTCCCCAGTTTCAGTGAGCCCATACTATGTACCTTTTCTTTAAGACCTAGTATTTAAAGGATAATTATTCATTTTTACTTGTTTGAGTATGTCTTATTAAAGTGCGTACAGAATTAATGTAATGAATATGTGAAATTCTTTACTATGATTAGTTGCTCCCCTTGCATAAGATGTGACTGATGCACGGGTCGGACAGTACAAGTGTCTTGACCATACCAGCTAGGACTGCTCCAGTGACAGAGGTAATAATCTGACACAAATGTGTTTGTAGTAGAGCAGAACCTGAAATTAAATTAACTTGCAAAAATAGAACAAGAAAATGCAAATGGTTCCTTGGTAAACAATCTTTTCATGCACCCATAAATAAATTAAAAACCCCAGCTGGTGGCACAGTGGTGTAGTGGTTAATATTAGTACTTCATACTACTTGGCATTCTACTTTGGTTGTTAAACTACGTTCCTTTTCTGGTGAATCTTCATGCCTTGCTTGTGTCCAGCTGGGTGTTCTTTCAGGTGTTCATGTTTCCTCTCACAATCAAATGACGTGCCATAGCTGAACTGGTGATCCTGTAAATTACCTATTGGGATGTGTGGAGTAATTGACTGTGTGTGTGTGTGTGTGTGTGTGTGTGTGTGTGTGTGTGTGTGTGTGTGTGTGTGTGTGTGTGTGTGTGTGTGTGTGTGTGTGTGTTATTCTGGTTAAGGACTGATATACCATCACATGAGATGTTAAACTGAGATACCATCTACCTGACTTGGTGGTAGCTGAGGTGGATGTAAAAGATCCTGCTGCACCTACTTGAAAAGAGTAGGGGTCTGTTATTTAGCAGTCAAGAAAAGCATTATTTAAATATTTACAGACACATATACACACATACCTTCTTTTTTACTATTTATAATTTTTCTTTTAACATCCTGATTATTATTCTTCCATAACTGAACCTTGCTCCTTCTATTTTTTGTAATATATCAGACAACATCCATTTCCCATTAAACAAAATTCCATTCAATCTTTCATTCCAATGCTTATCTACTTTTCTTTCATATTTATTCTTATTCTTATAATATCCATACATAATCATATTCATATCTATATTGTTTATGCCATTAATATTCTCAAAACATTTTTCTTCACACTTCTTCCAGAGTTTAACCACTCTTTTCCATTTCAAAAAACATGCTCTGTTATCTCTTCCTCCCCACAAAAAGCACACTCTTTAACCTTTCTTTTTATATGGAATATTCCCCTTTACTGGTAACTTAGTTATTATCAGTCTTCGCATGTAATCCTGACACTCTACTGTCTTATCACATCATGGTTTCCTTACTTTAATTGCTTACTGAGTTCTTCTGGTAAATCTTCCTGTGGATTTACATAACAATATTGTTTTATCCCATTATTATACCACATCCTCCTATCTTTCTTTGTATCATCAATTTTTATTTTCCTTGTTACTGTTTGTTCTTAGTTGTTTCTAATTTCTTCATTGACATATTATTTTTTCTCTTTTTCTTATTTTCATCATCTCCCAGACATTTTTGTACTCAAACATTCTCATTATTCATGTCTCATTGTCTTCCTTTACCCACTTTAATATTCTATACAGCAAATGCACAATTTCCTTTTCATATTTTCCTGTCATAAAAATATTTGACATATATGCTATTTTTCAAATTAATACAGAATAAACCAGTTAACTAACATATACACAGCTTCTTCCCACCTATAAAATTATCCAGCATCCATCTGCCTATCCAGCATTAAAAAACATTCGACACAACTATGTTCCCAGTTGGTCACTGCAATCCAGTGAGCAAAATCTCCTGTCTGTCTACAACCCTACCAGATGTGCTGGGCATTGTCTGTACTTGCACAAGGTTGATAAGGTTTGGAACTCCTTACCTGTATCCCTCAGGTCTATACCCTCCATCCCATCTTTCAAAACCACTCTGAAAGACTTCCTAGCAAAAATCTGTCTCTGTTCTTGCTCAAAACCAGGATAAATTATATTCCTAAATGTGCTACCAGGCTATAACACATACCACACCTTTCGGTCCCAAAACATGGACCGAAGCCCTAAAGGTTGTGGTGTCTCCATATTCATAAAGGATATGCACACACCCAGGCTAGTAGCTCAACATAACACATCAGAGATACTCCAGGAACAACTAACCCTGGTAAGAATGCAATCCAGGTTGCTGCCTGCTATAGATCCCCCACTATGTCCCAAGACTCCCACTCCACATTCCTAAACACCCTGGAAAATATTAAGGTCCAACCCAACACACTCTGGGTGACTTTAACTACCCCTCCATTAACTGGGAAAACTACTCAAGTATCAACACACTTGCTCAACGTTTCTTGGAATTCATTAATTCCAATGCCCTGGACCAGCTCATTCTTACTCCTACTAAGGGTAGCAACATCCTCGATCTGGTTATTACTAATATGGGTGACCACTGCTCCACACCAATTGTCAACTGCTTGCTGGTCAGATCTGACCACAACCTAGTCACCATGGATATCCACATCCCACCCACACCATCCGGAAAGGTAACCACCATGAAAAACTTTTCCAAAGCTAACTTTGGGCTTCTAAAAACTGAGGTAGCTAACTTCATGACACCCATGCAAATGGAGAATAAATGCAGGACTACTGAATCTTACTCCAAAGCACTGTGTGAACATGTACACAAATGAATGGAATGGGCCATTCCCAATAGAACCAAGACGCTCTCCTCCAAAAAAAAGGAAGACAATCTGATGGTCCCCTCCATAAACAAACTCTACAACATAAGGAAGAAACTGTTGCAAAACAAGGCGAAGTCCCAAGACTGGAAAAACTCCCTTGTTAGCCTCAACAAAAAACTGAGATCCCTCATCAAATCCTCTAAAGCAAGCTACGAAAACAAAATTGCAGCAGATACTAAAGACAAACACAAGGCCTTCTATAGGTATGTCAAAAATCTGCAAGGAAATGCTCAGATCTGCTCTGAGCTACTACACAATGCTAACTCCTATACTGAGCCTATGGACATTGCCAATATACTGGCTGACAAATTCAGTGCCAATTTTACCCCCCTATCACCCCCTAAAGGGCCAATTGCAATATCTGAAGAATGCCTAGTACCCAATATTACAGTTGCACAGGTTAAAATCAAACTGTCCAAGGCCAAGAATGCAGCTTTCATGGGACCTGACAATATCCCTGGCTGTGTTCTAGATGAATTGCAAAATCAAATGGCACCACACCTTTGTGCCCTGTTCAATCACAGCCTCAATTCAGGATTTGTTCCTACCAAATGGTGCACTGCTACAGTCATACCACTCCACAAAGGGGGTGCAGCTATGGACCCTGGGAATTACCGCCCTATTAGCCTGACGAGTCTGGTATGTAAGGCTATGGAGCACATCATCATGGACCTAATAAATAGGGACACAGGGAATCTCCAGACTCTAGACCCCATGTAGTTTGGATTTGTTAAGGGAAGATCATGTCTGCTCGACATGGTAGACTTCTTTGAGTCTGTCACCAGAGCTGTGGATGAAGGCAAGGTAGTACAAACAGCCTACCTCAATCTGGCCAAGGCCTTCGATACAATTCCTCACTCAAGAATCATAGATAAACTCACTAAACTAGGCATCAATCCCTATGTCCAAGGTGGGTTGTAAACTGTCTTACTTATAGAACCCACACTGTGAAAGTAGTGGACTCCAAGTCAGACTACTGACCAGTCATGAGTGGAGTCCCACAGGGTTTGGTCCTGAGTCCTCTCCTGTTTGGCATCTACTTTTCTGAAGTCCAGGCCAAAACCAATGGACTCTGGCTGACCAAGTCCGCAAACAATTGCAAACTGGGAGCCATTATTAGCTCTCCAAATTATGTTGACATTCTACAGAATGGCCTCACGGAGACCAATGACTGGTGTCAAAACCATGGAATTGAGCTCAATGCCAAACAATGCATCATCATTCCCTTTGGGAAGAACACTGTACCCATGAAATATCACATCAGTGGTGGCCCACTGTTGTTATAAGAGATCTGGGAACACAAGTGGATAGCAACCTCTCCTTTGACAATCACATTGCCACTGTGGTCAGAAAATCCTTCTATGTGGCACATCTCATTGCAAAGGGTTTTGCATTCAGGAATAAAGAGGTCATTGTCTCCCACTACTCTTCCCTCATTAGACCAATTATCGAGTACAATGCCCCATTTGGCATGTACCTCACTAGACATATGCAACAACTAGAAAGACCACAAAAATACCTCACTAAGAGGATCCTAAGCCTTAAACACGCCCTGTGCGGAAAGCCTAAAAAAACTACAGCTTTTCTTGGTATCATATCGCCTACTTAGAGGCAATCTCTGCTTGACCTACAAAGCCATGTTAGACCCAGTGCTGTTAGATATGCGGCATCTAAAGAAATCACAATACCTCCATGCCACACATTCCAGAGACCTCAACCTCATTACCACAATCAACAGAACTTGCTGGAGGGACAGGTTCCTACCCAGAGACTGCCCATGCTCTGGAATAGACTTCCCTTACACGTCAAGCAGAGCACCTCACTGGCCCTCTTCAAGCGAAATCTTGACGAGTGGATGGGAAATAGAAAATTCACCCCAGGGATCATTTCAGTGGCCCTGCTGGACAAACACACTGGTAAATAACATTGGGCGGCCTGTTGCTAGGAATCCTTTAGGCTAGGCTTGTGAGGGCTCCAGGGCCATTAGCCTAGTACACTCCTATGAACCTATGAACAAGTACCTTTTCATTCCTTATACCTTCTTACTCTCCTTTCTTCACTTACTGCTATCAAATTCTCTTCCCTGACTGTCTCTCTAAATGTACCATGAGCCTGTTTTCCTTTACTTCATATTGCAGTTCCTGTTTGTATTAGACTAATTTACCTTTAATTTCTCTACAAACTGTCTACAATTTCTCTAAATATTAAATGATTGTCATATAACTTGTATTGATTCTAACCTTTGTTTTTATATTATGTCTAATTTGTTATAATTATTTAAACTGCAGCTGTTTTTGTTTTATTTTTGAAGATTGTAAAAGTATTGTTCTTAAAATGTTTTATAGTAATTTAGATCCTTTCTCCCTGGGCCTCTGCTGAAAATGGGTGTCTACCCAGTCAAACTTTTGTGGTAATCAAATGTCAATAAATGTTAATAAATAAATAAACTTTTTTCCTGAATGTTGCCGTAGACTTCCTCCACAGAAGACATATTTCTTTTATTTCTGTTATCCAGTCTTCCCATCGCATCATAACTGCATAATTTTTCCCAAATTGTATCACAAGCAAAGACACTTCATTGCTGAAAAATGCACACAGCTAATTTTCATCACATCACATCACCCAAACCCTTACTTTTATCTTTATTCAAGGTCATTCCCATTTCCTTTAAACATCCATTTAGGCAAACCACCAGTTCCTTCATCCATATTTTGTTCTTAGCAACTAAAACTATATTGCCTGCATATGTCAAAACTACTGGAATCACCACCTCCTTTTGCATCCCATATCTAGCACCTTTCGTTTTATAAGCTACTTCACTATCACAGTCATTACCAATGCAAACAATATTCCACTCACTCATGGGACATCCTTGTCTTATACCACACTTTATGTATATTTTTTACTCAGCTACCCATTCACCAACACTCGCACTCTACTATTTTGATATGCTGGCATGCGCACTCTCCTAATTCTATTACTTATTCCATATTTCTCCATACCATCCCACAAAGTATCATGCCATACTGTATCAAATGCCTTGCTTATATCACCTACCATAAGTTTCACATCCTCCCTTTTGCTTATAATATCTTCCACAATTTCTCAAATAACCAATAGCAATTCTTCACATCCCTTCTCATTTATACCATATATACTTTCTTCCATAATATCCCACATCCATCTTTCCATTCACCTCTGTTTTATTCTCATGAAAATTAGAATCTGTGTTATTTAGTTTGATGGGCCTACAATTTTTTATTTTGTTTTTCTCATTTTTCTTCCATATAAATTTTAATATCCCACTACATAGCTCTTCATAAACAAACCTTTCCTATAACCATTCATTCATTACATTTACAAAATGCTCTCTTTGCCAATCCATTCATTTATTGTACATTTCATAGTCTATACCATCTGAACCTGATACTGAATCAACATTTATTTTGCTAAGTATTTATTTTATTTATCTATTTAATTATGTAACCTTTGTTAACTGGGAAAGTCTGACTTGGAATGTAGCCAATTTTCAGTGGAGGCCTGGGGAGAAATGCTCCAGACACATGTTTTTGAACATGGGAGGAAACCTGAGCACCCAGAGGAAACCCACATGAACACAGGGAGGACATGCAGACTCCGCACAGAAGGCACACCAGCCGAGAATCGAACCAGAGAACCTCTTGCTGTGAGGTGAAAATGTTACTGCTGCACCACTGCACCTTCCATCTAGCTCACTAATAGTAATTTATTTTTCTAATTCTTCCTTAACCCTTCCTTAACCCAATCTCTCTTATTCTCTTTCTTTTTACTCTTATGCACTTTTCCACATGCTGTACTGAAATACCCATAATTTGCTCTTATGTCCTTTTCCCTTCTCCTTTTGCACTTTTCATTTCCCTCATTATACTAATATCCTTCTTTATAATTTTTACCCAGATATGCAGATACCTCCTCCCTCCTCCCTCTGCCTGAACAGTAAAGCCTTATTTTTTCTTAGTATCTTTTACATAATTTTTTTCCATATCATAATACTTTCTTACATTATTTTCTAAATTCACTAATACAGTTCTATACATTTTCCCATACTTTACATTCTCTTCCTTTCTTATATCGCCTGTCATTGAAAAAAAAATGTTATAGTTCTCTTTAAATTTAGTCCACCATTCAAATCAGTTTCTATAGAAGTCCTTCATGGTTATACGATCCTTCTATAACTGCAATATAATTATATAATTATAATTATAACTATATAATTTCATCCTATAATTTCTCATTTATTCTTTTTATTCCCCTTCCTGTGTTAATATCCTCCCATTCCTCTATCATGTCCATCTATATTGTTAAATGGTTTGAAATACTGTCACAACTGTATCACCATCTGCTACCCCAAGCCTTCCAATACTACAAAATAATGAATTTCATATCCAAGTCACCCTCTTTTTATAAGGCCATTGACTTTTGTTTCAGTCAGCTAATTTACCACATTGTATCACTTCTTGTATTTTTTTACCTTTCTTTTTCTTTTTACATTTTCTCCTTAAATCAGAATTAAAGTCCTGCCCAATTATAATTTTCATGTTACCACCACATAGTCTAATATTTAATGAAATAGATTCTCTCCTTCCTTGCTAGTACTATATGGATATCATGCTATAATTCTATAAATATGTTCTCAACACCTCCCATCTACAAAAGTTAATCTTCCCACCCTTACCAGTGCCACAGCTAGTATTTTCACTGTTATTTAAACAGCACAGATACTCCAGAACAATGCTCACTTCCTAAGTTCCATATTATGTTTCCAGCCCACAATGTTTCTGTTTGCTGTCTTTCTTCACTTGGGAGGAATCTTACATCCAATGACAGAATAACATCCACACCACATTGTGCATACCATTCCAGTACCCCTATTCTTCTTATAGTGTCAATAATTCTGTTTACATTTCCTGAAAGTACTCTAAAATTGTTGTTTTCCCCTCTTTTTAAGTTTATTGGAAATATCTTTAAATTTTCATAGCCTTATTTTTTACTGTTTCCCAAATTAATATTTCTTCCTGGATTTATGTACAAATAATCCTTGATCCTCAAAATCAGATTTTTCACTGGCTAGAACTTAAAACAATTATTAATATCAGTTATTTCTCCTGACTGCTTGTCCTGCATGTTCTATCTCTCACCATTTTTCCTTCCTTATTTCTTTTTCTTCCACAATTTCTTCTTCACCTAGTTCACCGTCTCCCCCATCCTCTCATTGTCCTTCCTCATGCATGTTTTTTATCCTTTCCAGTTTTTTTCATTAGTTACAGTTTGCTCTTGACAATCCATCAACAAGTATCCCTTTTTTACAAAACCAGCATTCAGGCACACAAATTGTTGCTGTATATCCTTTCTCCCCACCCCTGGGTTACATCATCCTTTGTCTAAATCGTTAATTAAATGACAAAAGTCCGGAAAAAAGAAACATGACTTAGGCTGGTCAGCATATCTTTATGTCCTTCTTTGACGAGCCACAAAAATACCACTTGGCAAATGTTTTTCCATGATTTTTTTCACATTTCAAAACAGCTTCCAACTTCCACCCTCCATTCCATCAGTTTCTTTCATCTCTAACTTTCATAATATTATTAATAGCTTCCCACAACCCCTGCATGCAAACTGCAAGGTAACGTTTTTTTTTTAACATTTAAGTTACTACCAGTAAACAAATAATTGTTCCACAGATAAAAGTCTTTATTTTTGTTACACAGTTCCAGAAATTTCATTATCTGTCCAATGGTTACAAATGTTAGGTCACAAAATGTCACTGTCACAATATGTATAAAAGACCGAATTTCTTTAGCTTTAAAACCCAGAGCATATACCAAATTGTACATAATATTGGTCTATTATAGTGTCATTTTTTGTTCTTATTCTCACAGTTGGTCTTTTCTTCTTTTTAAAAACAGTTTTAATTACAATTTTTTGCTGTTCTTTTTGCCTGCTGTCACTGCTACATATGTTTTAGTTAAAATAGTAAAATGAAAAAAAGGCTTCCACCACAACGAAAAGTTCACTGAGAAATTCTGTTAAAATGTAGATCCTAGTCTGAAGAAGGTTTTTTAACTGAAAGCGCTTATCCTGTTTGACCTGCAACTTGAACAGCACAATTTGTGATTTTTATTTCTTTGTTTTATTAAAGCCTACATTTTAACAGAATTTCTCAGTGAACTTTTCTTTGTGGTGGAAGCCTTTTTTTCATTTTACTATTTTTGCCTATTAAGGCTTCCTCTGGAGGTGGTTTTTGGTTTGGTTGTTTATGTTTTAGTTAGTGTGTTATCTGCTGCCACAAAACCAGACACCTTCTCAGTTTCTTGCTGCTTTACTTTTTTACTTTCTGGTGCTGTTGCTGAAGGTTTAACTGCTGATTCTCAACTATCATTTACCACATTACCATCCGTCACACTTCTACAAAAGTTATCCGCTATCTCACCCCAAAAAACAGAAGAACTTTAGCCTGAATCATCCTGGTCAAGAACATTATGTGCAAGCCCTCCTGACACCAGTTCTGTAATCTGCACCACTTCAACAGATTCACTTAATATCTTCTCCATGGAGACAGCTAAACACTGCCTATTTGTAACATCCAGCATACAGGAATCTTTATTTACATTCTGAAACTCCATATCAGACACATTTTTCTCCAACTTCTCGCTTTTCACCTCCAAACTCACTATAGCTTTTCTCTCCTCCAAGCTGCTGCTTCCCTTAGGCCTTTTCCTTGCTGCTATAGGAGCCTTCTGGCACCAACTGGCAGTTCCACAGAGTAGGATTCCCCAATGCCCGGGTCAAATTTCCCCTTGTAGTACAAATACCACCCCAGGTCTCCTCTGAAAAGACACTACTAGCCTAATGAGACTGACTCAATCAACAAAAGGATAAATAAAATAAAAAAATAAATAAATAAATAATTTCTCTGTTTTACACCCACTACATCCCTCTAGCTTCCCTGTAACCTTGAATTGGCTAAAACAGCCAGCTGTCAGATAAGGAATGAATGTTTCTTTAACTGAAATTCACATATACAGATTTGCAAACACACACACACACACACACACACACACACACACACACACACACACACACACATACACATTTTCCTATTCTTCATATGCCTAGCAGCATGTGAACTAACTAAGCCCAGGAAGTAGAAGAGCCTTTGATCTCAGTGAAGAACATTATGAAAATACAACTGAAGGGAATGATGACTTCACATTTTCTGTGGCCAGCATTCTGTTTTAACATTCCATACCTTTAAGGTAATACAAACAGAGAGTGAAACAAAAACAAAAATAAATAAGTAAATAAATAAATAAAGCAAGACAGATTAAATATTTTATATACTGACCAAGACACAGAGGGAAAAGCCCTGTAATAGGCAAAGACAGACTGCATATATACATACACGCACACACCCACACACACACACACACACACACACACACATATATCTACATCTATATCTATATCTATCTATATATATATATATATATATATATATATATATTTATTTATATATATATATATATATATATATATATATATATACATGTGTTTATTTTTTGTTTGTTTATTAAATATTTGTTTTACATGAAGAAATTTACTAGTAAGCATATTTACATAGAATTTGCTTTGATTTTTAAATATGATTCTTTCTATAAGCTCAATAAGACACTCAAGGAATGTGTATCTGACACATCTGATGTAGAATGAACAGCTAAATTTGACGCTACTATTAAGTCTCCCCTCCCTCATTGTATTAATCAATTTTTTGTGACTGGCTGGGTAACGCCCTATTGCTAGCTGAAGCAAGAGTGTAGATGAAATCAGCCATCATAAACAGGTCTATTTTATATATTTGAATGCTTAATTGTTCAAATCACTAAAGATCGAACTTTAGTGATCGAACAATTAAATGTTTGAATATATTAAAAAAGTTAAAAAAAAACAAAACAAAGCAAAAAAAAGAAAAACTTGGTGTAAGCAGGGGTGCAAGCCCCCCTGCACCCCCCCACATGGGGTGCTGTACACCCCACACCACGTGCTACTAAAATATACCAACTCCAAGATCACGCTACAGTGTAGGAAATGGGAAATTTTCCATTTCCACACTGTAGCACACTGAAGTGCGATCTCGGAGTTGGTATATTTAACTAGCGGGGGATGTGGGGAGTGCAGGGGGGTTTTTTTTTTTTTGTAAATATTCATTTTTAATATATTCGAACATTTAATTGTTTGATCACTAAAGTTCGATCTTTAGTGATTCGAACAATTAAGCGTTCGAATATATAAAATAGACCCTCATAAACTGGTGATTTTGATGTTCTTGATGTGCAATTATATCAATATGGCCCAACGTCCAGTGAGAATCTCCTGATACTGTCCATCATTAACCAAGAGTACTGGAACTCACAGCTTCCAAAATGTACTGTAACCTTCATCAGAAAATCTGTTACCCTCCCCCAGATAGGAAAGCCATTATCCCCACCTCCCATCAGCTGAGTCCAGAAGGATCAGCCCCTCTAATCAAACCCTAGTCTCTAATGCAGCAATCAGGACTGAATCCCTCTGCACCATAGAGAGGTTTAGCCTCATACCTTATTATGCACTTTAATGTACATCGAGTGTATCTGATGCATGCAGTCTAGCATCTCATCACCTGCTTGTAACTGTCACTAAACTGTTTAATTTACTTTAATAGTCAGCAGGTATGTCTGTTTTTATTACTTCTTCCCATTCATTTGATTTCATTAGTCACTGTGCGTGTCAGACAACCCCCACCCCAAGAATAAATAAATAAAAAACAAACATAATACAGGACTGAGCATCTCCAGCAAGACAAAGAGCAAATGACATGCTGTAGAAAGTTTGCAGGAAACAAAAGGTAGCATTCAGACAGTTAGCCTGGGTTTTCCTACTGAGGCATGTCTAGGAATAAAGTTTCTTATTTGTGGAAGTAACAATTTACTTACAATGCAGCTCTGATGACTTTATTACTCTGCATCATTCACCTCACCTTGCACCTGCTACCCTACTTCCTTACCTCCACCTTCAAAAACAGATGAGAAATTATCTAGGAATTAGACAGCCAACAGTCTGTGCCCCTAGTGGCCAGTGTGTGCCACCATAAGGATCAGCAGCCCTGGGTCAATATGCTACTGGCCAGCTGTTGTCCAGTTGCCCAGCCTGGGTTACCCAGGATAGCTCTGTTCTGTGAAAACTGGACTTAAAACCAATCAACCTGCCAAACATGACCTAAGAATTGCTGCACTCAGTGTAGGTTCACTGACAGGATGGAACTTGGAAGTGGATAACATGATGGTACAGAGGAAGCTGGACATCCTATTTATCCAAAGGATAAGATGGAAGGGCAGTGTAGCAAAGCCACTAGGCTTTAGATCCAGTATCTACTACTCAGGAGGATGACAGGCTAGCCATGGTTTGGGCATTATGGAGAGAGTGGGTTCAGAAGGCAGTGAGGGATATCATCAGAATTAGTGACAAACTCATAAGAATCAGAATCCATTGAAATGATCTGGCAATATTCATAATCTCAGCCTATGCCCCAGAGCAGGGTCGTGATAGTGAGGAAAAGAGTACATTTATACAGCAGTTGCAGGACCTACTGAATAAAGCAAGACAACATGAATTGGTGTTAGTAATGGGTGACTTCAATGCATATATTGGGACAGACAGAACATAATATGAGGACTGCCTGGGTCTACAATGGTGTGCCAACAAGAATAAAGAAAGAGAGGCCATTCTAGACTTCTGTCTGGCAAATGGCTTGATAGTAGCCAACACATGGTTCAGAAAAATAAACAGTCATAAGATCACAATCAAGACTGGCCAACATGCAACTCAGGTAGACTTCCTCCTAGTAAGGAAAGGACACTGAGTAGAATCAATGATTCCAAAGTCTTTCCCAATGAAACAGTCAGTCCACATCATAAACCACTGGTTGCCACAATCAGCTGCATGCAGTGGACAGAAAAGGCTCTAAGGTCAACAGAGAGCAGGCTGAAGTCCTGGAAGTTGACTGGAGAGAAAGTCCAACAGTTCAAGGAATTACTCAGGGCACTAGCACTTCAAGAAGGGGAGGAAATAGGTGGAGCTGAAGAAGAATGGCAACACCTCAAAACAGCATGTATGAGGACTACAGAACAGACTGAGCTAGGTATGGAAATAAGGTATACACAGAAAGCTGGTGGTAGAATACAGAAGTCCAGGAAATCATCAAAAGAAAGAAGGACTGCAGGAAAAAGTGGGAGATAGAAAAGACAAACCAGGCTAGGAAGAAATGCTGGTTGGCTAACAAAGAAGATAAGAAAGGAGTTGTAATAGAAAAGAATATGGCATTGGAGGCACTCTCCCAGCTTCTGGAAAGTGACTCAGTAGGTGGCACAAAGAAACTGTATCAGGTTGCAAGGCAAAGACAGAAATATAAAGAAGATAGTCAGACACCCTTCATAAGGGATGCCAGTAACAACCTGTTCACCAGTCCAAAGGATATCCAAGGCAGATGGAAGGATTACTTCCAGCAGCTTGTAAATGAATAAATCCCCACAGAAACTGTACTGCCCCAGACACAACCTATGATGAGATAAGAAGAGGATCCCACCCTAGAAGAAGTAAGAATAGCACTAAGGAAAATGAAGTCAGTTTAAGCAGCAGGTTCAGATGAGGTCACAGCAGATATGATAAAGATGCTGGGTGAGATAGGGGAGAAATGGCTCCTGAAAAGGACTCAAAGTAGTGTGGAGAGAAAGGCATATCCCAGATGACTAGAGAATAAGCATACGTGTGCCAGTGTACAAGAACAAAAGGGACATCCACAGTGTGGGCAGTACAGATGTATCAAACTCCTGTCACATTGCATGAAAGTTCTGGATATGGTGACTGACAAGCAGCTATGCACAGTAGTAAAAAGTAAAATGGGAGATTTACAGCTCAGATTCAGATCAGGATGCAGCATAACTGACCCAATGTTTGCAGCGAAACAGATAGTTGAGAAGAAGCTAGAGATGTGGAAAGACTCCAGCTGGGTTTTCCTTGACTTGGAGAAAGCATATGATAAGGACCCAAGAAAGCTGATTTGGACAGTACTGTGTTGGTTCAAAGTCCCAGAACCATTAGTAGAATTAATACAGGCTATGTACAAGGACACACTGACTCAAGTATGAGCAGTGTTCAGTCTCACAGAGGGGTTCCCAGTGGGAGTGGGTATGCATCAGGGTTCAGCTCTGAGCCCACTGTTGTTCATACTGGTGATGGACTACATTAGCGAACAGGTTGGAGGGGACAGATCAACAAAGTTCCTGTATAAAGATGATGTGACATTACAGGCAGACTCATTGTGTTGGTCGGTTTGTGTTGTTTTTTGTTGGCCCAGTGATTTTTTCCCTGGGGAAAAATTGCTTTAGTGCCCATTCAACATTTAGGTATTTTGGTGTACATGTGTCGACATAAGGGCATTCAATGAACAGCCCTGTCGACATGGTAATATAGATGCCAAATAAGATAGTGGTATTGGCAGCAAATTGGGGAAATCAGAAGAAGCTGATAATTGTGATAGAAGGGAAGATAGTGGAACAGGTTAATGGCTTCAAGTTTCTGGGAAGGGTGGTTGAGGAGAATGGAAGCCCGAATGAAGAGGTCAAAGCTAGAATCAGAGGGGATGCAACCAAATGGCATAGAATGTCAGGTACAGTGTATGACAGGAATGGCAAACAAGCTGAAAATGAAGGTGTAGAAAACAATGGTGTGACCAGCACTACTGTATGGCACAAACATCTGGGCAGTAAAGGCAGAGCAGATGATGGACATGAAGTGCCTGAGAAGGTTGGGAGGCTGCACACTGTGGGACCGATGAAAAAATGAGGACATAACAGCAGAAGCCAAAGTAGCTCCAATTGCAGAAAAGATCAAAGAGAACAGATTACAGTGCCTCAGGCACATGTGCAGAAAAGCAGAAGACAATTCAGTGAAGAAGATTTAGAACACAGGAAGAAGGTAAGAGGAAACGAGGACACCCAGCAAAGAGGTGGTTGGATTGTGTGAGAGAAGATCTGCGACAGTCAGGCATGAGTGGTGAAAAAGACAGGAGTGTGGCACTGAATCAAGAGGGATGGTGACAGTTAACATGATACCGCAACCCCATGTAGAAAAATGGGAAAAAAAGGGGTTGATGATGATGATAATGATAGACAGCTTGCTTGTCTTCTGTGAGGGAATCACCTTAGAGATCATTAAAGATTTTCTAAATGAAGATTTTCTGGGAGTTCATATTTCACTAAATCACAATGTTGTCTTAATCATGTGGGTTTGCTTTTTTATTTTCACCTAATCTTTTGGGTTACTTATACCATGATGGGAAAGGATCCCATTCATAAGTCAAAGTATGATTAAGTTTCGTGAAATTAGTATTGTTTCAGTCTTTGATGATGGCCAAAATTGCTCTTCTCAGCATCTACAATGTGCCCAGAACTGGCGCCTTCTGCAATTCATATGGAGTTACAGGTATCAGTAACATATCTAAATACGATTGTAAATTCTTTTTTATAAGACCTGTTCCTCCAACTACTATTAGAACTGTCTAGGTAACCTTATTCCACATTGCTGTCATTTCTACCTGCAAATCCTGGTACTTTATGACTTTGTGTCTCTCTGTATGTAAGACAATATACTCACGAGGTGTTTATGACTTTATGCCTCTCTGTATGTAAGACAATATACTCATGGGGTGTTTATGACTTTGTGTCTCTCTGGGGTGTAGCACTTTTAATGATCAATACTGGTTTTCTCACATGTATTTTTGAACTATTGGTAATGGGTGAGCTCATGTGATATAAACTTCACAATTCTTTATAATGCTTTGTGGTTCGAGTTTCCAATGCTTCTCAGCTCCTTCAGTATTGTAATGTTTCTACAATCCCCTGTGCAATAGTCTTGCACATTATTATGCATTTCAGGATACAGGCCCTCCGCCATTCATGTACCACACCAAGCAACAAGATGTGCAACTTTTTCCAGTTCTGTTTTATAGCACCTGTATTTGTCTGTTTCTCCAACATATTCAATGGACTTTATAAACCAACGTGTATGTAGTCCATAATTCTTGGCCACTAATATTAACCTTTCATCTTTTGGTTTAAATTCACCTCTCCTTAACTATTCCTGCATAAGATCCTGATTGATATGAGATTGTTTGTGCAAGAATATGTATACCTTTTCCACATGACTTACCTTCTCATGTGGTGCTTCTCCTTATATTCTTTCTTTTGTTTTTGGCACATTCAGCTGCTGCCTGATTTTTGTCTACTTCTGGATGGCTTTCAGTTCCTCCTTGACATTGATGTGCTTTGCTAAACTAAGCAGGGAAGTCATCTTATATTTGTTCATAGGTTCACAAGTTCATAGGTGTGTACTAAGCTAATGGCCCTGGGGCTTGAACAAGCCTAGCCCATAGGATTACCCTGGCATTGTGCCACCTGACCTTAGTTCCCAGTGCCTCTGTCGAGTAGAGTCACTGGAGTGATCCCCAGGGTGAATTTTCTATTTCCCATCCACTCATCAAGATTTCTCTTGAAGAGGGTCAGTGAGGTGCTCTGCTTGACATGTTTGAGAAGTCTATTCCAGAGCATGGGCAGTCTCTGGGTTATGAACCTGTCCCTCCAGCACGTTCTGTTGATTGTGATAATGAGGTTGAGGTCTCTGGAGCATGTGGTGCGGAGAGATTGGGATTTCTTTAGATGTAGCATTTCTAACAGAGCTGGGTCAGACATGGCTTTGTAAGTCAAGCAGAGATCGCCTCCAAGTAGGCGATATGAGACAGAGAATAGTTGGAGTTTTTGAGTCTGTCCATATAGGACAAATGTTTAAGGCCTAGGATCCTCTTTGTGAGGTACTTTTGCGGCTTCTCCAGTTGCTGCAGATGTCTAGTGAGGTACATGCCAAATGGGGCATTGTACTCGATGATTGGCCTAATGATGGAAGAGTAGAGGGAGACAATGATCTCTTTCTTCCTGGATGCAAAACCCTTAGTAATGAGATGTGCCACACAGAAAGACTTTGTGACCACAGTAGCAATGTGGTGATCAAAAGAGAGGTTGCTGTCAACCTGTGTTCCCAGATTTCTTATAATGCCTTCTCTGTTCAGTGGACTACCATCGATGTGGTAATTCATGGGAACTGGATTTTTTCCAAAGGGGATGATGACACATTTTTTGGCATTGAGCTTAAGGCCATTGTTCTGACACCAGTCGTTGGTCTCAGTGAGGCCTTTCTGTAGGATGTCAGCATCACTTGGGGAGTTAATAATAGCTCCCAACATGCAATCATCTGCAAACTTTGTCAGCCAGAGTCCCTTCATGTTGGCCTGGACTTCAGAGAAGTAGATACCAAAAAGGAGTGGACCCAGGACTGAACCAAGTGGGACTCCACTCGTGACTGGTAGGCAGTCACACTATGGGCTCTATCTGTGAGCCAGTTTGCAACCCAACTAGTGATGTAGGCGTTGATGCCTAGCTTAGTGAGTTTTTCTATAATTCCTGAGTGGGGAATGGTATAAAAGGCCTTGGCCAGCTCAAGGTAGGCTGTATGAACCACCTTGCCTTCATCCACAGCTCTGGTGACTGAATCAAAGAAGTTGACCAAGTTGAGCAGGTATGATACACCCTTCACAAAACCAAACTGTCTGGGATCCAGAGTTTGGAGATTCCCTATATCCTTGTTTATTAGGCCCATGATGATGCATTCCATCGTCAGGCTAATAGGGCAATAGTTCCCAGGGTCTGTAGTCACTCTTCCTTTGTGGAGAGGGTTGACTGTAGCAGTGCACCATTTGGTAGGGACAAAGCCTAAGGTGAGGCTGTGATTGAAAAGGGGACACAAGTGAGGTGACAGTTCACTCTGTAGTTCATGTAGAACACAGCCAGGGATATTGTCAGGTCCCATAGAAGCTGCATTCTTGGCCTTGGACAATGCTGTTTTAACCTGTGCAGCAGTAATACTGGGTGCCTGGCAATCTACTGGTATTGTGATTGGTCCTTTGGGGGGGGGGTAAAGTCGGCCAGTATATTGGCAATATCTGTTGGCTCAGTATAGGAGGTACCATTGTGCAGTAGCTCAGAGCAAATCTGGGTATTGCCATGGAGATTCTTAACATAACTATAGAAGGCCTTGTGGTTGTCTTTATTATCTGCTGCAATTCTGTTTTCATAGCTAGCTTTAGAAGACTGGCTGAGGGATCTCACCTTTTTTGTTGAGGCAGATGAGGGAGTTTTTCCATTCTTGGGACTTCACCTTATTCTGCACTAGTTTCCTCCTTCTGTTGTAGTGTTTGTTTATGGCAGGAGACCAGCAGATTGGCTTCCTTTTTTTGGAGGAGAGCATCTTGGTTCTGTTGGGTATGGTGAGATCCATGCATTTGTGTACATGCCCGTGTTCTCGTCAAGTTTCAAAACGTTCACTATGTTTGAATCTGTTGAGGTCAGCAGATATGCATGCAGTCCTACAATTGCAGATATATATATGTAATCAATTTCAAGGAGGCCCATAGCTCCTTAAGAACAAGTTATATATAATTTTTGTATACACTGATTTTTATATATCATTTGATAAGCATGAAGCATTTCTCTTGTTTTCCTGTCTAACTAATACAGTACCTTTTGGGGTGATTTACCTCAAAACTGTAAGTTAGAACAGGAAGAACACATTTGTTTATTGCTTGGACTTTGCTCCTAGATGTCAGGGCTGTATTCAGTACTACTTTTAGTCTTCCAAAATATTCTTGACTGAGTTTTGTTAGCATTTGTTTATGTTTTATTGTCGATCCTTTACTTACTAAATATTTATGCACTCTCTTCTGCTCACATTCCTTTATATCACATTCCTATCCCAGTCTGATATTTTCTCGGTGCTGCAGCTTTCTGCTTTAAATGTTGTTTTTGCACATTTATCAAGACCAAATGACATTCTTATATCATCTGAGAAAGTTTTGATCACTTCCAGTTGTGCTTTCAGCTCCTCATCTAATGAGCTATACAGTTTTAAATCATCCACAAAAAGATGAGTAGTATTTACACTTTGCTGTTGTCTGGGAGCTAAATTGTAACCATGACCTAATTTGTTAAGTAGACAGCTTAATGCTTTAAGGACAAGACAAAAGAGGAGAGTCACCCTGGAATATCCCCCTTTAAATTTTTGTCCCTGAGATAATAATTTGTTCTTTATCATGGCTTAGCAGCAGAGTGGTTTTCCACTGTTTCATAGTCACTGTAATGTAATTGATCAATGAAGGTGTCTCTGTGGATGTGGTTTCTTTGTACACCAGCATTCATCAAGAAATTGGTACTGATTTTATAAGAGAATATTTAAATAACATCACCATATTTGACAATGGGCTGATAAATAGTGTTTGTATACTACCTGAGGTAGTTTTGGATAACAATGTTTTTATTTTCCAAAGCAAGTATTACAAACAAAAAACAGGAGTCGCAATGGGAGTTAGAGTAACTCCTGTTTTTTTGCAAATTTAGTTATGGCATGGTGGGAACAACCATAATTTTGATAAGGTAATTTTTTTACAGAAGTTTTATCTATGACCTATTTATTTTTTGGAAAGGGACCAAAGGTTAATTTTACCAACTTTTTGAATATGTCGATAAGCGTACAGCCTTTCTGAAATTAACTGTTGGGGATATTGGCAAAGAGATAAACTTCTTAGACATCACTGTTACTTTCGATGAAAGTAGCGGCAAGCTGATGAGTCAGATTTTAGGAAGGAAACATCTGTGAACAATTACCTGCACAAAAAAGCCAGCACCCTTTTTATATGAAGAAAGGGGTTATCAAGGGTCAATTTATCAGTTTAAGTAGATTGACTAGTGAAGAGCACATCTTTTTTATAGAAGCTGAACATCTAAAAGGTTTTTCTCAAACTGGGTTATGACATGAGCTTTGTGTCAGATATACTTTGAGAAGTGTCTCATTGAGACAAGATAGAGCTACACCCATTTTGAATAAAAGCACATTAGACATTACAAACAATCGAGAGAATGTGGTAGAGGCTACCAACAATTCCCCAGATTTACATTATGGAGGGGCGTTCCCACTACCCATAACTTCAGCTGTGGGTCTTATTAAAACTATTATGATAAACAATTGGAAAATCATCCTTGGAGATTATAGGGAATCAACCACTGTTTACTTACAAAAAGGTTGCAAAAATTAAAACTATTTTAGAAAAACCTAAGGTTTCAGATTTGATCACAAGAGGTAAACCTGGTACATATAAGTGTGGGAAGTGCAAGTACTGCAGATTTATTAGCAAGACATCGAGTATTTATGTAAAGGCAGTCAACAGGACTATTCTAGCTAGAAATAGATATGATTTTAATTCCCATGGGGCAGTTTACCTGGCTACCTGTGAGACATGCTCTAGTTATTATATTGGAAAAAGTGTTAGAAAACCGTCAAGAACTTCTGAGTACATCACAGTGATAAAAAAAAAAGCAGGACTAAATGAGTATATTAATTTAAAATGTTTTTAATGGCTCAAAGAGTATAAATGTTATTATTTGGTATATTAATTTAAAATGTTTTTTAATGGCTCAAAGAGTATAAATGTTATTATTTGTTTACATCTTGGTTTTCGATCCCATTGAACGTTTTTATATTGTGAATATTTATTGCATGGTGTTTTTAAAAACATTATTAAATTAATGGATGCTTTATGGTGGGTAGTTATTTTAAAACATGTAATTAAGTGGCTCATTTTTAAATATAGTTATGTGGAGCTTGATACATTTTTCTGATGAAGTTCTAATACAATAAAGAACAATAGCACTCAAACATTTTACATTTGAGTGTCTTGTGCATTACCATTTAAAGTAGATTTCTTTGTTTTTTTGGGGGGGGGTTGTCATTCTGTGCCACACTATGTTGTTTTTCTTTTCTTTTTTTGTATCTTATACATTTGTAAGCACTCCTTTAGGCTGTCAAATGCTTTTTTGTAATCTATCCATGCCATACTTAGATTCTTCTTCTTTTTACATTTCTCCATTATGAATTTATTTAACAAAAATAATCCTTTGTTCAGTATGACTTTCTTTTGTTACCCTTTTGTTATATTGCCATGATTGAGTTTTCTTCTAATTGACTATAAACTCTATTGGCATCAATTCTAGTATAAAGTTTATACATTGTTGGAAAGCATGGCATGGGTCTATAATTTTTAGGATAGCTTGCAGGTTCAGTCTTAAGGAGGATTATCATTTTTCTGTTATTAACCATGTTAGTGTGCATATAAGTAGTTCTTACTCAGGGCTAAATATTTGTGTAATGATGTTAATACTTTTAGTCAGAAGTTAGGTACTGCATCTGGGTCTGGGTTTTCCAGTTAGGAGCTTTAGTTAATTTTGTTTCAATATCTCCAGTCATTAATTCACCCCAGTTCATATCCTGTACATTTGAACTTCTTACTATTTCTTTTACCTCTTCTGTCCATTCTGTATCTTTGTTATGTTCCACATGGTCTTCATAGACATTTCTCCAAAATGTGTCTATTTCTTCTTTTTTTGTTGGTGTTTCTATTCCTTTTGTTTTGTTTCCCAATTCTGTATAAAAAAAAATTGAATCATCAATGAATTGCTTATTTTGTACTTTTCCTTTTTATTTATTTGCATGTCTTCTAGGTTTTCTTTTGCCTGTGCTGATATCTTTTGGTTATTATTTGCAATAGTGCAGTGGTCTCCAACCTTTTGTGCACCAAAGACCGGTTTCATGTAAGACAATTTTCCGGGGACCAGCCATCGTGTGAGTGCATAATAAAACATAATAAAGTGCATAATATTTATTTATTTATTATAAACATTATTTAACATTTGTTTACCGGGGAGGTCCAACTGGACTAGAAATGTATTTTCAGCCGAGACCTGGGGAGAAGGGCACCAAAGTACAATAAAAAGACAATTGGCAATAATTGCCAAAAAAAAGTACATTGCTCTGCTAGTTACTACATAACAATAGCAATAGAACAGCAAGTGAGAATAAGTACAATTACAACATGAAGCATAACAGTCTGGCTAACAGCGTAACATTGATCTTGTTAGTATCTAGCAATAATAATAAAACCTTCAAAGTATATATGGGGTAGATATTATCATAACAATAACAATAAAACCTTCAAAGTATATATGGGGTAGTTATATAATAACAGTAACAATAAAACATTCAAAGTATATATGGGGTAGTTATATAATAACAGTAACAATAAAACCTTCAAAGTATATATGGGGTAGTTATATAATAACAATAACAATAAAACCTTCAAAGTATATATGGGGTAGTACTAATGGAGTCCATGGATATAACTGTAAGCAAAGTGCAAAGTCATGAGAAATACAATTTTGCCGCTCAACTTTTATGCCAATAAATGTTTATGTTGATTTTTGCTGGCTTCATTTTCAGTCTCTGTTGTGATGCAACAGGTATTCTTCATACTGTAGTTGCTGTTTTACCTGTCTGGGTTCCTGGTTTGTGTACAGTTCTGTCACTCCTAATATAGATGAAGTAAATACAACTTGCCATAATTCAGAATCAGTGGGAGCCTTGAGCTTGTTTTCCTGCAACAAGATGGTCCCATCTAGGGGTGATGGGAGACAATGACACTCGAAGTGTATTCCTTATGTCCAGTCTACTCTGCAATTTTGTTTTTGTTGCTGTCATTGCAGAAAACCCTGATTCACAAAGATAGGATGCTGGAAATGGAAGCAGGGTTTTCAGTGCTTTTGTGGTGATCTCAGGATATTCCACCTTGATTTTAATCCAGAATGTTGGCAGAGTTTAAGTTCCCTCACAGGTACGGCAGGTGCACAAGGCCAAAACCACTGCAATCAAATTCAAAAAGAGGCCAGCACCATAAGAGTAAGAAAACACACTATTTATTGTAGCAACACCAGCAACATAGTACAAGGAATCAGACCAGTTTTGGCAACTCTGCCTCCCTCAGTGATGCACACAAAATAATTAAGTGCTATTATTTATACCTTGACTAATAATCATTTAAAGCAACATCACCCAAGAGGCTGTAACTCCCAAAACAGAATAATAAGTGGTCATTAAGACCTGGAGAAAATAATCCTCCCAGTCTTTCTTGTTCAACAAAGCATGCCACCCCAATTTATTTGTCCTTTCCCTCTGAATCTCATCAATAATCATAAAATGAAAGCTGGCTGTACTGTAAGAACATGCTTATATAAAGTATTTGAGGTCTGTTTATTCCGAATGTCACTTAGATGTTCAGACATATGGACGCGTAGTGGTCGTGAGGTTTGTCCTACATAAAAAGAGGAACAAGAGCATGTAACCAAGTAAATTAACCAACCCGTCCCACAATTGGCAAAAAATTTTACATCATAAACCTTGCTAGTGTTCTCACTTGAGAATTGTTTAGATTTTATCATGTATCTACAAAGGGAACAGTGTCCACAGGGGAAGGATCCAATTAATTTATCCCCAGTTAAAGTTAATTGATGGTCCAAATGTTTAGCTGTACTACCCCATTTGTAATGACTAAAATATGAACCCAGGGTGCACCCTCTCCGATATGAAAACTGACATTTGGGTGTAAGAATACTGGAAAGTTCCTCATTAGCTAATAGAATGTTCCAATTGTAGTTTATAATGTCCCTAACAATACTGATGTTTCTTCCATAGGTGGTCACAAATCTTATGACATTCTCATCACTATGGGTTTTCTCCCGTTATTCCAGTAATTCTGACCTGTTCTGACCCACTGCCCAGTTGCTAGCAGATTATAATTTTGTTATATTGGTAACCCCTGGTATGAAATCTATGCATGAGATCCTCCTGAAAATGTTCATAACTATCCTCCGTGGAGCAGATTCATTTGATTCATAAAAATTGTGATTTAGCTACATTTTTGATAATGTGACATGGATGTAGGCTGGTTGCATGTAATAAATTATTATACTGTGGATGTTTACAAAAAACCTGTGAAGATAATGTAGTATCAGAATTTGTAGTTATCGTAACATCCAAAACCTTTATTTGCTGGAAATCCATATTAAGTGTAAATTCAATGCCCCATTTATTATCATTGATGTACTGAATAAATTCCAAAAGATATGCTTCATCTGCCCACCATATCATCCAACAGTCATCCAGATATCTTCTCCAGATATCCATTTCTGCCAGGAAGATGTGTGAACTATCATAAATAAGATGGTCTTCCAAAAAACCCATGAACAAGTCGGCATAAATGGGGCAAAAGAAGCCCCCATAGCATCCCTTGTACTTGCCAATAACAGTCCTCTTGAAAATAAAGGACATTTTTCGTTAATACATGTTCAGCCATGCATATCAGTAAAGTGTTGAAACCAGGGGGATAGATATCTGCTTTATCCAACCAATATTTAATGGCTTCTAATCTGGCCCAATGAGGGATGCTAGTGTATAGGGCCGTAATATCTAGGCTACACAACAGCCAGCCTAACTCCAACTGAGAATCTGATATGATTTTTAAAAATTCAGTGGTATCCTGAATTCTGGATCGAACTAACTTCAACAATGGCTGTAGATGTTGAGTCCAAAACGCAGACAAGGGTTCGGTAAGAGAGCCTATGCCAGACACAATTGGCCTCCCTGGTGGCTTCTTTCAAATTTTTGTGGATTTTTGGTAATAAATATAGAAATTGTTTCTGAGGATCCCCAGCTGTCAAATGTTGTTTAACAGAACAACCAATAATACCCTCCTCAACTTCTTGTTTAAGAAAAGAGTCAATCTCTCTCTTGAGATGAGTAGTCGGGTCAAGTGGGATAAACTTATAATGCCTAGCATCCTGTAACTGTTTGTGAGCTTCCGATAGATAATAACTGGCATCCATAACAACCACCGCCCCACCCTTGTCTGCTTTTAGAATAACTATATTGGTGTTATTTTTTAAATTACCGTATTTCTTCAAAAAAAAGACCTAACCAGAGCATAAGGCCTAGAATGGTTTTCCAGGGTGGTAATGATATAAGCCCTAATGCAAAAATAAGCCCCAGTTAAGATCGTCAACAACACACAATGGACATGTTGAATTATAAAATAATATTATTGACACCCATTGACTGAGGTTATTGTACTCTGCTCGCCATTTTCGGACCATTCAGATACCCAACTTCTTCCCTTTGCAGAAAGTCATAAGATTCTTTCCCTTGGAGTTCTCCACGATTCCTACTGTAACCCTAATTATCATTCACACTTGAGGGTTGAGATCCTTGGCCCATAAACACTGGCAGGTGTACTTTAATTGGTCAAAGTACAGACAACACGCGTAAAGCACACGCACTTGATAACGAACGTCTGTGTCTTCTTTGCCATCGCCATTTTGTGTTCCCACTCCGGTCTCGTAAGTCTTCAATTACCCCGCCCCCCACAGACAAGATGAGTGCAAAAAGAAAGAGCTATTCTGCCAAGTACAAGAAAGGAATCATGGAGGACATCAAGGGAAAGAATCTGACGGCTTTCTGCAAAGAGAAGAAGTTAGATCTCTGAATGGTCCGAAAATGGCGTGCAGTGTACAATAACCTCAGTCAACAGCCCAATGAGGGAAATGCTAAGAAGTGCAAGTGTGGATCAGGTCTGCAACCATTATTTCCTGCGCTGGAAGACATCATCTGTGAATGGATTACTAACAGGAGGGCAAAGGCTTTGGTTGTGTGCAGGGCTGATATTCAAGTATTTGCCCTTGCAATGGCACCACAGTTAGAAATATCCCCAGAAGAACCCAGAAGAATTCAAAGCACCACAACATTGGCTGGATGGCTTCCTTCAGTGATATGAGCTGTCTCTAAGAAGATCAACAACACTGTTCAAGCTGGAAGATACTGAAGTTATTAAATGTGCGCTTGCGTTTAAGTCCTTTGTTGATGGCATCGACTTTTCTAAATACCAGCTCTCCAACATGATTGCTATGGATGAAACTGCAGTGTTTATGGGCCAAGGATCTCAAACAACAATTGATCAGAGGGGTGCCTTGTCAATCTACATTTCCTCCACTGGTTACGAGAGTGCACGTGTTACCTGTATTTTGGCAATTCATCTTGATGGAAAGAAATTCCCACCTCTAATCATTAGTAAGGGCAAGAAAGATAAGACTGAACGTGTTTCAGGCATTTACATTCTTGGAACCAAAAAACCCTGGTGCACACAAGCAGTTATAAGGAAGTGGGTCGATGTAATGCTGCCACTTGTTTTGTGAGGTGGCAAAAGAGGTCTGCTAGTCTGGGATTCAGCCCAGCACTCACCGCACTAAAGACATGAAGAAATTCCTTGCATGGAGAATAATAGATCAAATAATGATTCCCGCAGGAATGACTGCCTATCTCTAGACTCTTGATATTGCAATAAACAAGCCATTCAAGGAGCATTTGCGCATGGAACTCAATGACTACATTGAAAATAGAATAGAGAAAAATCAGCATGGAAACTTTGTGAAGCTTAGCCTGCAAGAGGTCGTGACTTAGGTGAAAAATTAATGGGATAAAATCACTGACAGCTGTGTTGCCAATGCACTACGAGCAGGCTACTTGGACAAGCAGTGCTCATTTAAGGAGAGCTCTGTTGCTAGGCATGACAGATTGGGGCCAATGGTTCTACAGGAAATGGAGTCACAAGAAATTCAGGCCAGAATTCAGGTGTTGGAGACTTATGACAATGTTCCAGAAGAAGATGACATGACTGTATTTGAATAACCTTTCCATTAAAGGGGCAACAGAATGGATTCCTTCTGCTTTCACTTTTATTCCCCTCCTCCAATACATGTACACTGAGATTTTTCTGCACTTTCTGTTAAGCATGAAATACTGCACTGTGAAAGCCAAGGTGTAGATATTCTGAAGTTGAAATGTTTGTTGCACTGTTCATGTAGAATTCTCACACAACTGTTAACACGTTACTTAGGACTGTTACTTAGAACTGTTGTCCAATAACAGAAAAGTACCAAATAAATGTCAGTTTGTGTACATGAATAAATGTCAGTTTGTGTACGTGAATAAATGTCAATTTTTGTACATGAATAAATTAATAAATGTAGATTGTTGTACATAAGGAATCCCCTGAAAATAAACCCTAATGCGTATCACCCGGTCTTATTTCTGGGGAAATACGGTATTAAGTGCCTGTTGTTCTACAGCTGACAAATTATGGTTCTATATTCTAGACTGACAGTTTTTAAAATGTAAGTCCTTAAGCATGGACTCCTGAAATATTGATACATATTTGTTCATTGGGGGCATAAAATTTGACTTCCAAAATCAAAAATCAGTGGATCTTTGAGAATTATCCTGTAAACCAAAAAACAGATTAAGAATTCGACAAAATGCCAGAACATCATTAACCACACTGTCTTCATCAGCAAAAAAAAAAAAAAACGGGGACATAGTTTAATCCTTTATTCAATAACTGCTATTCAGCTTCTGTTAAAATAACAGAGGAAATGTTATGCACATTATAAAAGTAATTTATCGAGGAGCTAATGCCTGCAACAAAGTTTCCACATCAACACAAAAGTACAGGAACGGAAGATGATAGGGCAATACAGTCCACATACGCTATTCCAACCACTTCTGGTCACCAGTTTATACAATGTTCACTTCAACACAAACAAATTCAAAGTCCGATCAGGATAAAAATATTTGAATTTATTAATCCAATGACAAAATTCGGCAAGCGCTTTCACCCAAAAGGGTTTCTTCAGGCCATTAAACAGGAAAAAACACATATTCAAACTACCCTATATATACTCTATATGTGCTCAGCTGACAATGACATCATTTCCTACTACAAATTAAAACTCTAACTAAATAGAGCACTTAAAATTCCTAAAATTCACACGGAAATGTATTATTTTTTGACCATTAAAACTTATAACACATATATAAACATTACTAAATTAATATTAGGCCATTGTTCGCACAGACCTAAAAATATAAATATATAAATATAAATTTCTTAATGCATTCAACTTTCATTCATAGACTTATAACACAGACATATTAGCATAAAAAACAATGAAATCCTGGGATCTACACCCTAACTCTTCTTGCTTTTAATATCGGCTTCAGCGGTACTCTCTCATTTAATCCAGGGGGTCGATCCGCTCTCAACCTTATGATCCACTTAGTTTCAATCTGTTCAGTCTGATTCATTATATCACCCCTCCTTATAGTGGGTCTATTTATCTGTATAACTAAAAAATTAAACACATGTTCAGGAGAAGTTTCTATAACATGTCTGGATAGAGCATTCTTATCAGATTTAATTTGAATATTATATTGATGTTCCCTAATCCTATATTTAAGTCTCCTGTTGGTCTTGCCCACATAAAACGCTGGGCAGGACCGACAGGTGGCAAGATAGATCACATGTTTGGTGTTACAGGTGGCTCTAGGAAAAAGTGATAACATTGCTGAGTAATTGGTTGAGTGAACATAGCTGAACTATCTATCATAGGGCAATAACTACACCTATGACAGGGTTGAGGGGTTCCATCACTGGAACCAAGCATAATGCAATTATCATCCCTCTGTGGACCACATAGCATTCTATGTAGGTTAAGCCGATTCTTAAACCTAAAACTGGGTATGCTACCCACTATACCCTGAATATCAGGATTAACTGTCAACAGATCCCAGTGCTTAAAATAGATGTCTTTAATTGCATTAACGTCTTGCATATAATAAATTGACACGCTAGTTTCTTTTCTGATGGAAGCGACCTCATCCATCATATCTGTTCGTTCTAGGATAATCTCATTCCTGGGCATAAAATATGGTGCTGCCCTTTCCTTTCTGAGGTCTTCAATCCCCATAAAACCTCGCTCTATTTCTTGTAAGTTATAAGATCTATCAAATAATTGTCGTTGTAAATTTAATAACTCATTCTGAAAACCAGTTTCAGTTGAGTTAAGTCGTGAAACTCGCATCGTCTGTCCTCTTATTATATTATTGAAGACATACCTGGGGTGCATACTGGTCCTGTGTAAAAGAGAATTTCTATAACAGGATTTCCTATGGACCCCAGTATTCAATAACCCACTGGGTAGTCGCTCAACAAATACAGCTAAATAAGAAACCATCGTATATGAAGCATTCATTGTAAATCTTAAATAAGTTGTCAAAGAATTAATATGTATCAAGAAATCAGATAATTCGTCTGTACTTGCTGTCCAAATCAAAAAAAGGTCATCTACAAAGTGTACATAAAATACAACTGACCTTTTAAATAATTCCATTTGAAATAAACTATTTCTTTCCCAATCAGCCATAACCAGGTTGGCATAACTATTGGCACATGAAGTGCCCATAGCTATGCCATCTCTCTGGCTATAAATTCTATTGTTGAATGTGAATATGTTATTAGTTAATACAAGTCTCAATAATTCACAAAAAGTTTCAATAGATGTCTCAGTGACAGATAGACATATAGAGTATATATAGGGTAGTTTGAATATGTGTTTTTTCCTGTTTAATGGCCTGAAGAAACCCTTTTGGGTGAAAGCGCTTGCCGAATTTTGTCATTGGATTAATAAATTCAAATATTTTTATCCTGATCGGACTTTGAATTCGTTTGTGTTGAAGTGAACATTGTGTAAAGTGGTGACCAGAAGTGGTTGGAATAGCGTATGTGGACTGTATTGCGCCACCAACTTCCGTTCCTCTACTTTTGTGTTGGTTTGATTTTACTCATTCATATATTCAGGATTCGGGACTCTTGGGCGACAGTTGGAGTCTGTTATTTCAAAGTTTCCACATTGTCTATGTTTTCTATGTTTTCTACCTCCCCTGTGTTGGTTAGACCTAAAGGTTAGTCCACACGCCATTGTTTCTTAGGTCTGTAGCTGATGAATCATCTCCTGAGGTGCTGCTATAATCGGTCTTAGATTTTTTTAAACTGGACCTAGGCCTTGTTCTCTTAGATCTGATAGGGGTGATACCCCCATCAGAAAAGTTTACACTTTTTCGGGAACCAAAGGGTTTGCCCCATTCATAATCCCCTATGTCACGGTTAAGTTTCTGGATTTTTTTAGCTTTCAAAAATGTTTGTAGTAATAATAAATCCTTGGTTAACTTATTGAGACAGACCCTATAGTGGGTTTGCCCTTCATGAGGTTTGACCTCTTCACAAATTTTCTGTACATCTAAGATGTTACTACCTATCATACATTCATAGTAGGATGATAGTATGTTTACAAAAGCCATCAAAGCTCTCTGTTGTGCCTGAGCCCACTCCTCAGCCAATTTGTGATCAATACTACCTACATATGGTTGGATACGAATCCTCAACCCCCTTGGTGTGATGTCCCTGGTCTCATAGGCTTTAAATAGTTTCAAATGCCATACCTTGGTACGGAGGGTGGTCATACTTTTAGTTAATTTCACAAATAGCTCATTACAACTATTAACAGGGTCCTGAAGATTAGTATCTCCTGTGTTGTCTCTCGATTCAGCTAACCCAAAAACATGTAAATCATGTTTATCTGCAGAGAGACCCTGTAAAATAGTGACTAAATCCATCCTACCATGAAAATCCAAATGGCACCAGTAGAAAACTGAATATACAGCAACTACGCACTATAGTCTTGGGCAAAAACATATGGATAAAATTTGTTGCGATATCATGTAAGCAGATCAAAAAACACCCCAATCATTTGAAAGTATCATGAACAATATTGCTAATTCTATGTTACAAATAATGCCGTAACATAAATCCTATACTGCCCTATTACCAAATATTTGTATAGATATATATCTCTGAATATATGATATTCATATAGCTGTTAAAACTCTATCATAGGAAACAACAGTATAGTTAAGCAATACTGATAAATTCACACAAACATGATACAATGAACCACCAAAATGGTGGCAAAGCCATGTAAATAATAGATGCCAAACCCCTCAATAAGTTATATACACAAGAATATTAATGTCCCGAAGTAATATAGTGATATTGCTAAAAAGTCCCAACCATTCACTTACATCTGAAAAGACCACATATATTAGCAACTCATTGTGATATACGTTTCATATAATTCCCGTTGTAGTTCAGCAATAATACATGGTGAAAAACCACCGCAAAAAACCCATAAACTATTATACCAAATAAATCCGTAATTTGAAAAGGAGCTATAATTCCAAGTAGAACACAAACCAATATCCATATATATATATATATATATATATATATATATATATATATATATATATATATATATATATATATATATATATATATGCTCATTCAGAAAAATTACTGTCTGTTACACACTCGTTGAATCCCAAACATAAAACACAGATCCAGTTCCATTCACAAAATAACTCCTAGCGAGTTCACCAGATAGATGTAGTCCCACGTCACCATTAGACACTTATTAGATCCCAAACATGAGATACAGATCCAGTCCCATTCACAAATTAACTCCTAGCGAATTCGCCAGAAGAATACTGTCCCACATCACCATGATAATGTTAAGACAATGGCCTCAAAATTGTATGGCGTAAAGATATATCCACAGCAGGCACTCAAACTCAGTGGACCCCAGAATGAACGCCAAATCATTGTTAGTCCATACAATAAAATGCTCCAAGGACTCTCTGAACAGCGTTATATGAAGAATGTCCAAAAAACCCCTGAACACTCCCATAGTCACCAATCTCTGAGCAGGTCCTCGATCTCAATGGACACCACAATGAATGCCCATACATCGCTAGACCATCCAAGACCTCTCTGGTTCACATAATAATCAATGGACTCTGCAATAAAAGCTAAAACATTGCCAGCTCATGAAAAATATAAAACCAAGGCCTCACCATTCCACATTACATAAAGAATAGTTCCAAACACTGAGGAAGGCAGGGTTGCTGAAACCAATCTGATTCCTTGTACTATGTTGCTGGTGTTGCCACAATAAATAGTGTTTTCTTATTCTTATGGTGCTGGCCTCTTTTTGAATTTGATTGCAGAGTTGTTTCAAACATATTTTTAAACCCACCATCATTTGCAGTTTCAAGCAACTGATCTTCTTCCAGCACTGACAAGGTCGATTCCCCTGGCTTTTTCACAAATGGGTTGCGGATCCATTCTTTCCCAGTTTGTGGGTCTTTTGTGGTTGGAAAGTAATGCTCGAACTCTTATAAAAGTAAAGATAGGTGATCGTGCACCAGTTGGGAAAATGAAGGCTCAGGCTCAGTCTCTTTCAAAATCCCTGCTAATGTTTGAAACATGTCAAATATCCCTATGTTCACTCGCCATCCCCACAGTTCTAGTTTGGCTTTGAATGCAGACACTTTATCTGCCGAGTTAAAGA